>NC_134571.1:100944171-101191671 GCF_050947875.1 Dermacentor variabilis
CCGACAAAGTTATTGCTCTGTCTCACTCGTTTTGTCGCTTACTTCCTAAGCCGACTCTGTTCAAGCGGGTAAGTGCTTGTTTGTTCTGCATATCCTTGCCTTTGTCTGTTGTTCTGGCCTGTCACGAGAAATTGAGTGACCCGTCACGCCATGTGAAGGTGTCGGCGTGCAGGCAGGCTGTGCGGAGTCAAAGAATCCACCCTGATGGAAAGGGCCGTTACAAGGTGGAAATTACGCTCCAGTAAAAAAGAAATAAAAGTGAAAAAAAAAACAATGATGTTATCCAAAAAAGCTTATGGTTGGCTGCCGTGCGCTGCGGTGTAAGGGAACAAGCGAATGAAAGAGAGAGAGCTCAACAAGGCTTAAGCGCTTAAACGGGCTTAAGGCATTAGACGCTTTACACCGCGTTGCATCGGGCTTTGCGCACCGCTAGTCATACTGCGTCAGTTGTGCTTTCTCTTGGCGTCATGCGAATCGCACGATGACTGCAGCTACAGCTACGCCGGTGGAACTGGCAAATTCTCGACACGACTGAAAGAGTACAAGGCAGTTGTCGACAAAAATCATCACGGGCCCAACACACTCGTGGAGCATGTACCGCACTGCAGTCATGTCGTCGACTGGAATAAAGAGTCAGCTATCACCAATGAAATGAACGTGACGAAAAAAAGATATTTCTGGAATTATCACTTAAACAGGCGGCACCCAACCACACTAACCGGATGGATAGCGCTATACTTCTGAGTTTATTCCCGGCCATTACGTCACGTTCTGCGTGCTGACGACGACCTAGCGTCTGCGCAAGAGTAACAAGGAATTCTTTTGGCCTACGGAACGTTAATAAATCTAAATTGGTCAATGGCCAGAAGATTTTGTTTGTCTGTCATATATTGATGTTTAAATGCACGTGAGTTGGATATTAGCTTCACACACGTGTGCAATAAACTCGAGCTTTCCGGACTGCACCAAAGTGGCTTGAAGTTAGAACGTTTCCAGAAGCGAATATTCCATGACCATGCACGAGCCGTACTCGTCAACAGCGTAGAGCGTGGATGCATCGCTGTTACATCTCTTGAAGTCTGTCGAACTGAAAGGCAACTGCATTTGTTTTACGAACAAACGTCAATGCACGTGCGTTCACTCTCTCCATCTTTTCAGCTCTCATTTTTACCGTTTCCCGCCACACAGTATATGTAGCGAACCGTATTGCTATCGGCTGGACCTCTCGAACTTTCTTCCGCGTATGCTTTCCCTATTAATAGCGCCTTCCTCGTACACGTGGCGCAGTGGGCCTAAAGGATTATAGATCAAGAGTCAAGACTTACTCGTTAAATTATATACTGGTCCTGTACGTCGAAGATTGACTAAAATGAAAGATTGATTTTTTTCTTTTGTTTTGCTTCACGAGGAGATTTCAGCTTACCTCAGCTGGTGCCCCCGGATTCGCTGCTTCTTTTCAGATAATTTGTGGCATGGTTACCGCGGACTCGGGTGGCCGATAAATATCTACGTGGCCGCATCGTGATAACTATTGCCAAGCTTCAAATCACTACACGCGGTTGTTTTTTGTATAAGTATTTGTTGTGGAAGGCGTCAGTAGCAAAACAGTCACGCCGCCCCCTGCCTTGCCAGACTGTGTCTCTCATATTTGTGAACAGATTTTCTAACCATTAGCTTTTATTATTATTATTATTTCTTTTGGTGCTTGTAAGTTTTTGGTGCCCTGGAAATAAAATCCAGAGTGAGGTCAGGCAAAAGTGCAGTGATAATGGTCCCTTACAGCTGGCAGGAAAACGTCACGTCTTTATAATATTATTATTAACCGTACTTAAGGAGATGTCGATGCCTGCTAGACGGCACTGGCTACTGGTTTGCTCTTAATTCATCGATGTCCTCCAACGAAAATTTCAAACAATGAATACAGAAAATACTCTAGTAGCAACAGGTCTAAAGTTCACGTACATACACACAACGTTAATACACACAAAGAAATGTCACTGAACAAATTGAAATGAATCCTTTCATTGGGAGGCTGGTTTGCTACAACTGTGGTAGCACACCCCAGTGACAATGCAGGAGACGCTCAGGCGGGACAATCGCCGGCCTCGATTGCCAGGCTAAACCCGCCCATTGCTACAACACACCATCAACACCACCGCATGCCCGAGAGTATAAACTAAGTCTTGACCGAGCACGGTTAAACGAACTCGGATGAACCGGACACAAGCAGCAAACGTTTAATGACTGATTGCACAAGCCATCAGACCTTAAGTCGTCAGGTGCGGGTTGTAGGGCTTGTAGGCTTTGTACATTAGTAATCATTGTTTATTTGCGCCATAAGAGGTCTGAGATAAGGAGAGAAAAAATGCGCGAAAATGCGGCTGTACAACGAGAAACTTGACTTTTACTAGTGGTGTACTAGTAGGTAACGCGCAACTACTTCATACGAGACAGATTATTCGCGTATAAGCACTCTCATATTACAGTCCGAGTTGCACCACGGTCGCCGCCTACTTTCTCCAACCAGTAGCCGTGGCTTTACGGTGTATGAGATCTTTCACTTCATGTAGTGCACATCAGTCAACAAGGAGAGATCACCCCAAGTGAGTTGCGAAGTATTCACAAGAGAAATTGTCAAAAAAGAAAAAGCACGACTCTAGCTGTCTCTGTCGATCTATCACAATGTCTGCAAAGATTTGAGCGCCGCTTTTTCCTGGTTATTTCTTTCATCGGAGAAAAAGATCTCTTCCGAATTGAGTATTGATTTTTACATGAATAACTTCTAATACCTTCTCATCAGAGAACGGTACCAATTAAAGGGACACTAACTGCAAATACTAAGTCGACGTGGACTGTTCAAATACCATTACAGAAACCTCACAACGCTTGTTTCGTGCCAAAAATAAGAAATACTTAGTTTACGAGAAAATTGCATCTGAAGGATTCGTATATCTTTGTCGCAATTCAAATCTCCCGCCACCCAACCGTGGGAGCGGTGACGTTGCATATGCCACCACCACCTTTTGCTGCCGTCGGTGAGTAAAGCGGCGCCCGACAGACGACCGTACTGAGCCAAGACAGAGTGGCGGATTCGCCGCTGCAGCTGCTCTTTGGTCAAGTGGCGTAGACCGTTCGGGTACCCCGCGACATCACATGGAAGTTGAATTCTCTGCTACTTGCAGTTTGTGCGAGTTTCACGAGCCAGCAAACTCAGCGCAGGGGAGGTGTTCTCTAGGAGTCCACCTAGTGGGCTGTCCACTTCGGCCGCAGCTGATTGGCTGGGGCCGCTAGTCTCCTCCTTACTCGTACGGCTGCATCCAATCAGCAGCGGCCGACATGGATAGTCCACTAAGTGGATTCTCACAAAATACCCCCCATGCACTACGCGATAACTATTGAAGCGCGAAAGCGTGGACGGCTCGGAATCGGAACGAAAACGAAATCTTTTGACCGCCCGCGTAGTTGTCAGGGTTATTTCAATGAGTTCGTCTTTCTAAAAGTGAAATAGAACGGGACAAGTAGCATTTTATGTCGCCTTATAATGCAATACAAGGATGTTTTGTACAACGAGTGGTTGAGTACTATAGTGACAGAATTTAACTGAGGAATACTTTTGTCATCGGGCAAGTACTTGAATCCCCCGAAGAGTCTCTAATCATATCCTGCATTTACCTCTATTTCTCGATTATTAAGGCTCTCTTCGCGATAATATTGACGCCTTAGAGATTCTAGAGGACTATTCTATCACTTTAGCTTGACTTAATATTTTCCTTTAGTGTTCCTTTAAGGAGGGAACGTAGCTTGGTTGAGTTCGTTGAAGAAGAAGAATAGCTTCCATCGGCACCCGAGCGCTTGAGTCACGCTTAAGGGCAGCAGGCGCTAATTCCAATACCACGGACTGAAAAGTTGGAATCTTTTGCCTTTACCCACAATGCTGAACGTTAACGGAAGCGCAATCTCTGGCTACTAAAAGCACGAGCTGCTCAAGTGGCAAGCACGTGGGCTTAATTCTGGCGTAAATACAGTTCGAGTGCACCAACCTCTTCCCGAATCATGCTGCATCGATCGAAACGACAAAATAAAATAAAACACGAAGCTTGTTCACAAGCTTGTTTTATATTATTTTGTCGTTTCGATCGACGCAATTCTCTCCTTAAAGTCGCTCGGCTAAGGCTAAGAATGTTCTAGAAAGGACAGCAAGATATCATACAATTATCTACGACATCATTTTCCGAGGATTATTTCGCAGATTATCCCCTTTACGATGCATAAGCCGAACACTGTTGCCGAGTTAAACTATGTATCCGGTCCCCGCGGGCTTTGCTCGTTTCTTTTTTATTACTATCATATTTCTTTCTGCTAATGAACTCAGAATTTCTAAGAAGAGCCCGAGGGCTTTTCTGGTCTTCGCTGCTAATTTTATACACTTTAAGAAGCAGCGTCTTTCGGCAGCGCTTCATTGGTTCCTCCATAACGACGACGGATCTCTGCTTTTCTTTAATTTTCTCCATTTTTGACGGATGAGATGCACTGCTCAGCGTCGAAATTCACCGCGATCGACGTATACGAGAACTTGTGCAATATCGATCGTGCGTGTGTTGCTGTTTGTAATCGTACGTTCCTCCCTCTTTCGTCGAGGTCGTTGACCGAACATCGCACTGGAATGGGCGAAGCGGATTAAAAGTCGACTCCGCTAGAGCCGAGTAACATGAGTGAGCCGAAGATGTTCATTGTTTTCGTGCCGTGTGGGGTAGGAGAATGTTTGCCACGTAAAATGTACGGTGAAGTTCGTGGACTAAAAATCCGCCGTTCATTTCTGTAGCTTCGGCAGAAGTGCTACGAACAATAGGGATTCCTACTTTCACACGTGTTCGCTTTTGCCGCTGTCAGGTAGGGTTTTTGTCACGTGGCCACCACACCATTGCACGATGTACTTAATATTAACATACAGCATGCGGCGCGCACACGGATCGCTCCAACGCGAAACATCAGGTTCTGCAAGTGCATCTAATTACGCGACGTCCGGTTGGACTCAATTTTCAATCTTAGATTATGTGTCTTATATGTGTAACAGCTCTTGTCATTGCCGGGGTAAGGGTGTTAGTCTTACACATGTGGATAGGCCCTAAGTACGGGCTACGTCGATTGTAGAGCAACCTCAACAAACGAAGCAGGCTTTCCCTTATAAAGGTTCTTATTGTGGAGAAGCCAGCTCAAAAACAAATACTTCAGAGCGAGCCCACAAAAATTGTGGGTGGCCCGAGGGCCATCCGCAGAAACTGATTATTGTTTCAATAAATTTTATATATATCTCTCTCTATTCACGTATTTACAAAATAGTGGCTAGCCGGGCTTGTTGGTACGAACACATACTTCGGCAAACAGCGCAAATAACGGGACGCAGAAAAGGGGCACACGATACAGGAGCGTATCACGTAATCATCCGCTTCGTACCCTAGTACCAAGGCCCAGATTGTTCTCGGCATCAAAGGCCTTAAAGGGGCCCTGAACCACTTTTCATCGAAGTGGAGAGAGGTATTTGAAGTGAAAATGAGCCATTTCAGAAATACATTGCCGTAAAAATTACTTCAATGCCGTCATGCCGCCGTTATTGGCAATCAAACACGGCCAACGCTGTGCTCCCTTTCCTTCTTCAATGCCTTGCGCTGCGAAGGCTACGGCGCAGGAGAGCTTGCCCACAACGCCCCGCCTTCTAAATGTCACCGTGGCGCGCAGTTTAAATTTCATTTTGGATGTTAACGTAGACGCCACGACTTCCGCCTTTGGTGCCTACAACGCGCTAAACATAAGCCAAACGCGCTTGTCCTCAGCGAGCCGCAGTGCGCTTAGCCAGCGGACTTGTGGCGGCACCCCGCGGCGGCCGCGGTATCTACGTCATGTAGCCGACCGCAGCTTGATATCAGCTATCAGTCAGTAGAAGCTCTCTAAGGAAATGACAAAATAGTGCGTCCGATGACGAAATGGTGCATCTGGAAGAGAGTGAGGACAGAGCCTTCTGGGGAAAAGAGAGCGTTTGAGAGAAAGGCGACTTCGCGATCCGCTTGCGAGCTCCACGCACCGAGTACGACAGCAAAACTTGGCTGAGATGTTCACTGCAGCGTATGCTACCCGCGGACTATGTTATTTCATCAAGCCCGAGGGGTGGTTCAGCGCCCCTTTAAGCCTATTGTTTCGCTTCCTGAGGACTTGCAGACTTTGTTATAGACCTTGGGTGTTCGAGTACTGCATCGTGTGGGCCCACAGCTTATTCCTTTTTTTTTTTCTGTGATGACTTCATTACGGGTCTCCTTATATCTTTCATTCCCGGTAACACTTGCCGAGTACAGGGTAGCACACCGGTTTTACATTGGCTAACCTTCTTTCTCTTTCGTTCTCTTTTTCCTAATTCCCGTATATACCATACATTGGGCCGTTACAATTTACGGATTCCGTTTGCTCGATTCTATTCCTCTCCTACCATCTGTTGTTCATGGCTGACCAATCTCAATGATAACGTCGGAAGACCACTGACGGAGTGCAAAAGCGAATAGCTTTGAAATTGAACGGAAATTCAAAGGAACTCACTGAATAGAATTGGAATAGAACCGTTACATTATTCGGGCCCTGTAATATTGTGTAATGCGTATTAAAACATCTGATTTCTTCCCGACTTTTTGCCCGCTTACTTTTTTTTTCAACACCCGTCAGAAAATTGGACTGTTTACCTGCATAAATGCATTGAAAACGAGATACGCAAGCGGCAACGGCCGTAGAAAAGACGCGTACACAATAAAAGCACACTGGATAATGCTCCTTTTTTCTGCAACGCATCGTTATAAACTCAGCCATCATTTTCCGCTGCTATTTACGATGTAAATCTGGAGCATTCAGTAGTGAATGTTAAGGGTCATAAAGCATCAAGCGCTATTCATCATCGGAACAGTCATCGTCGTTATCATCATAATTACATTGTTACAAAGTTTTAGTATTCTGAACAGGCAAACTTAACGCTGTCGATAGTCGCCGCGTTAGCAACACGTTATCTTCGGGTCGCTAAGGTAAACATTCGATGCTGCGATCGGCGGTGCTCGCGTGTTGTTATGGCACTGACACTCTCTTCGCTGGTTGAACAATGGCCCTGGCACTACATGCTGAGTGGTACACATCGGCAAATCATTTACATTAGAAATCCAATTTGTTCACACGCAAAAAAAGATGCCCACGATTACGTTACTTCCTAAAGTGAAATTTGAGCGCAGCTCTTCAGCCGTTTCGGCTTTTCGATATATTGAGGCAAAGAATTCGAGCAAGACATGTATGTACAGTTACAGACAACTTTTTGTTCATGATTATATACAGATTTGCACCACCATACTGCTCGGGTACCCACTGTTTCTTAAGCGGGTTACTTGCAAATTGAACAGTATGGTGGTGCAAATCTGTGAAAACATGTTGCCCGAAATCAGAGCAAACAGGAAAAAGAAAAATTGAAAAAAACGCGTGGTGTTGCCTTACATCCATGGGTTGCCACATAGGATAAAAAAGACAGCCCAACGCCATGATGTTCAAGTACTGTTCTCCGCTCCGCAAAAACTAAAAGGCATGTGCAAAAGGGTGAACGCAGGATCCAAAGAGGGCAATCCAAGTGCTACGGTCTGTCAGACTAAGCATGTGAAAAAATACGTGGAATGTGCTACCTCAGTGGTTTACCGAATCCCACTAGATTGCGGGAAAGTGTACATTGGGCAAACTGGACGTTGTCTAAATGATAGGTTACGGGAGCACAAATACACGTGCCAGCTTCTGACAGCACCTAGCAGTTTGGCTGTACACTGCAAACAATGCAAACGCTCTCCGCTACTAAAGAGCACCACAGTCATTGGCACATCAAAAACAAAAACGGAGCGAGAAATATGAGAGAAACTTGCGATAGCTAAAGAAAAAGATATGTGCGTAAACACTCCGTCCATCGCGCTTATCGAAGCTGAGGTCGAGTTTGCCAGGGCGAACAGGTGCAAGGGAACGATGTATGCCTGGCCCGAAGTATGATCGCAGAGCGCAGCCCACCTATCCTCGCTGAAGGAGGAACCGATGGCTTCACGCTCCCACAACACATGGTCCACTGTTGCCCTTAGTCCACAGGCAGGGCAGTCCGCACTGGGATATCTTTCAGGGTATATGTCATGAAGAACCGCGAGGTTAGGCTACGCACGGGCTTGTAAAAGTCGAAGGGTAACCGCCCGCGCCCTGCATAGGGCGGGGTGCGGGAGGGGGAATACCTGTCTTGACAGAGAGTAGTGGCATTGCATGAGGAGCGAAGAAAGCAAGTCTCGCGCCGTGCGCGAGAGATGGCGCCAGGAGCGCGGGCTGCTAGAGCAGCGCGCTGGCCCCGGCTACGGAGCAGGTTACGGCGAGGCACAACGGCAAGGCACGGTGGCCACGGGAAACGCAGGAACGGGCGCCAAAGAGCTGCAAATTTTCTCAACCATTTATGTACGACGAAATGCAATACTGGGTAATCCACACTGATGACGTGCTGTTCGCAGACCCTACGCTGCGTGATCTGCGCGCGTACGCTATCCTTCTATTCGTAAGTTGTTACCAACGCAAATGTTATGAGTCTCGGTGCTCTTCTTCGGGCCCCCGCGAGAAAAGGAACGCTGCAGTCTCGCATGCTTTTGCTAAATTTAACAATAAAGTTCAATAACGCACGCCGCAACGTGACATCAGATAGTTCTGCGTAAGTCGCGCGTACCTGGTACCCTGGTCAGCACCCATGCCTGCCTGCCTGCCTGCCTGCCTGCCTATCTATCTATCTATCTATCTATCTATCTATCTATCTATCTATCTATCTATCTATCTATCTATCTATCTATCTGTCTGTCTGTCTGTCTGTCTGTCTGTCTGTCTGTCTGTCTGTCTGTCTGTCTGTCTGTCTGTCTGTCTGTCTGTCTATCTATCTATCTATCTATCTATCTATCTATCTGCCCTGCCCTGCCCTGCCCTGCCCTGCCCTGCCCTGCCCTGCCTCTGCCTCTGCTGGTAGAGTGAGAAACGGGAGAGTCATATAGGGCCATTTGTCCATGATATGTTGGATACGTCAGATCTCGTCAGCTAACCTTAGCTAAGAAGCCTTGTACTCATCCATTGCTTCCGATGTGGGCCATCGAGGACCAACCAGTGCTTTGACTTCTCGTCTGGCCTGAGTGGAACACTTACCAGGTCCGCGACGGGAAATGCCTCCCCTCGCCCGAAACCTTAGCAAGCAGCTCTTTTTTATTACTTGACTGCCTTATTACAACGCGACTTTTATAACTCCATCGATGCACGAGTTTGGTTTTGCCTTGCCTGTTACAAATACAAACAGGCAGCAGTTGAAGGCAGATAACATATTTGACAGGACATGTGGTGCTGCAACTAGAAAAAGGTCATCTGTTAGAATAAGCGAGTAAACATCCAGTGATAAGAAGCGTAGTGTAATGGTACCGGCAAAAAAAAAATCAGGTATATACTCATCAGGTATATCAGGTAAAATCAGGTATATAATTAGGTCTCACCATACTTTGGTGCTATATGCCGGAGAAAAAGGATAAACAAGTAGTCGTGCGTGATATATATCACAAATGTCACGTTTTCTTCTTCTTCTTCTTTTAACGTTTGCCAGCCGCCAAGCAACGCAAATAGGTTATTGGTGGGTGTCTGGCAGTAACGTGGAGCTTAACCAGGAGCTTAACTTCTAGACGCAGATATTTGTTCTGAGACGCGTGTTTTTAGCAGGCGCCAATGCTGTACTCTACAAAAAGCGCGTACAATGATACTCGCGTCAGGTCATCTCGCATTATTATCAGTCATGAGTGCACTAGGCATCTGAAAGAAAAAGGAAAGAAACTTAAACTCTAAGCAGGGTGGAGGGCAAAAGGCAATATAACTATACCGAGCCTGAAATGCATTCATGGCCAAGAAAAATAACGAGCAAACATATTTCGGTCCTGCGTTGCGTCATGTTAGAGGTTGTAAACAGACCCGTAAAAGAAACAGCTTGGAAGCAGAAAGCAAAAAAAAAAGGGCGGGGGGAGACGGCTGCACGCACACAACAGCGTTCGGTCACAGAGCCCAGTCCGTCTTTCAAGAAGTGCAGCCCGGCTCTGGTGGCTTGCGGTGCAGATAACGGTTGAGGCCGTGTTACTAATACTTTTTCTTCAGTGAACGCTCCGTCGTCCAGTGGTCTTAAAGTATCACTCAAAATCTGCTTCGTCATCAAAAGGAGGGCAGTAAGTTAAAATATGTACCATGGCTCTCGTCGCAATCACAAAAGCTGCACGAGGCATATCGATACGAAAACAGCAGGCATTTTAAAAAGTGGCACCGTTTTCGGGTTGTCTGAATAGTTATAGTATAGGATCGTGGCCTCCGAGATGTTGACGGCGCGCGTGCGATCTCGGAGGTCATGATAAGGCCTACGGCGAAGCGCAGAAACCAGGCATTCAAACTGGAGCGTGCGCATAGGAGCCTTCACACGCAATGAGTCTTATGCAGAGGTTGGCAGCGAGGTACTTCTAAAATAAATATTTCAACCAAGTTGACTACAGGTGAACGATAAAGACAGCAGCATGATTCCGGCGACGTCACTTCAACGTGAATACTTTCATTCGTCAAGGCGACGCCGGCAATCATGGGCACGGGACGTATCCTATGGGTAATTGGCATCGTCATTGGTACTGATCCTGTGAGCTACTAGCTTCAACTGACAACGGAGAGGTGGATGACGAGTCGGTGCTGTGGGAAGGTGTACCTAATCAACGCAACTGATCGAAGTTTTGAGACCAGTTTCCCCATTTCGCGAAAAAGAAGACGTGTTTCAGGGCTCGCTAACTGGGATGGTCGCCGAAAAAAAAATCTACACAGTTCGGAGGATTTTTGCCTAAGGCGAATGGTGACATTGGTTAAGATCACCATGTTCGACGAACGCTATATGTGCGATCACGAATTTGTGCCCAATGGCTCTACAGACCCGTCACAGATCGTCGAAGTACGAAGGACCTGCACTTTCATCCGTAAATCCACTGCAGCACTTATTGCATGACGAGGCAGCATTTAAAGCTAGATAATTAATTAGTCAGTGACGTTTCTTACAAACCTATGTGCCCACGACATTTGCGACACAAACTTTGTACATCTTGAAAGCTTTACTCAGTTTCAGTTTCATTTAGGCAGCAATTACAAAAATTTAGAGGCGTGCGCTATTAATAAAGTTCTTTTTTTTCGTTGTTTCCGGTTGATGGAGCGAAAGCAACCACCCAAAGCATGTGTGCTGTGTAATCTGACTGCAGGAGGTTTATTTGCGATAGCTTCCAGTGCTCGATGTGCTACATTATCGCGAAATTAATCACCCACGAATGTGACGCAGCATTCTCTCTTCCTCCTATGTTCTGGTATCGCACTTTCGGAAGCATACTATACTTCGACTACAGGCACCCTTCTCAGGTGCAAAGGCTCATAAATTGGCTTTCGCTTAAATTTTGAGGGCCTTATAAAAAATTAAGATGGGCTTATTTTCCTCGTCCATGTGGTATTTCGGTTAAAGCATCGGTTGGCGGGAACCATTCACTTTTGTCTTTTCATTTGTTTCTGCTCATTATAGAACAACGCCCAGTGTGCGTCCATTCTCCCGTCCTTCGGCGCTGGTTCTCTGTAAATACAATGCCTAACCACTTATCCCCAATTCAAATTTTAGTGCAGTATGTGTCGAACATTTTTTTTTTTCAATCTACTTTCAGAGATGGCTTAATTTTGCCACTACAGGAGGGGTATTCTGTAAGAGTCCACCTAGCAGACTCAATTTCGGCCTCTGCTGAAGTGCTGATTGGATGGAGCTGTGCGAGCGAGGAGGAGACGAGCGGCCCCAGCCAATCAGCGGCGGTCGAATCGAAATGGACAGTCAACTAGGTAGACTCTTACAGAGTACCCCCCCCCCCCCCGCCCCTGGGTGTTCTACTTCAAGAGCTGGATATTGATTGGTGAAGCAAATTCCCGTGTTCAGTCAAGTGATACAAACATTCGTACTAATTACTAATAATCATTTGAACATAGGTATATTAATACAACAAAAAGAAAATAAACAGCAGGCTCGCAGTCGTCTCATAAAAGAGACACTGCGCCCACCCGCTTGAAAAGAATTGAAGGCGAGCAGAATGAAGTAATTTCCCACTTATTAGAAACCTTTAGAATCACCTCAGCTTCGTAGTTTTTTATCCATTGCTAGACCAGCTAGAGCACCTAGACAGATGGCCTTTGTCAGTGACCAACATCCGTGGACCGAGGCGTCACACGCAAAACCGCAGCAGGCCGCAAAAAGCGCTGCTGCGCGATTACTGCAGGCAACCGGTGTGTGACACAGCTCGTAGCATTTAATTACGTGCGTACAGTGCACAGGAACTCCTGGCTAACTTTCTTATCCCTTTCACCCCTGCGGGGTAGCCATCCTGCTTAACCTCCCTGCGATAATTTATCCTTTGCTCTCTCTATCTCTTAACCATTGCAATCAATTCTTTGCCCTAGGACCAGAGCTGAGGTATATATCGCTAGACGCCCGCTGAGGCGGAACGATATCCCCAATGCCGCGTATGTTCCATACGTTCAGTATGTGCCGTATGCGGGTTATGGATAAAACAGCATGTATGGGATGCTTTCCGCTGCGCATTCATTGTTCCCGCAGTTTGAACGAATCCCCGGCGAAAGACGGAAAATATTTGTCCTCGTAGCGTCGCGCTCGAGTTCTAATTAACACGCTCGGTGCGCGCCTACATGGCAGCGCGGGTGTCAGCGCGAGTGCTTTGACAGACGTTTTCGCTGGAGGACATTCATCCGTTCAATGAGGCCCTCTTGCCGCTTCTCGGAATGAAATTCGTGCCTGCCGATAACGGTTGCTGGTATTCCATTCTCGTCGAATAACCGGGATGAGTGTTGTTCTTTCTGCTCCGCTTCAGCGTGCCGCTCAATTCGCTTGTTATTGTACCGTCACTGCGACGTTCACTGAGAACGTCGATCTTTCTTTTTTTTTTTTCGAAGCTCTTAATTGAGAAGCATGGGGGCCCATACTTTCTTTTTTATCAACAGTTCGCTGTATAATAGGGCTTCAGCTGAGACGTGCTTGCCATTAATTGAGCTACTTCTTTTCACCCTGTACGGTTCTTTTATCAATGACGCAGTCTTTATGAAAGCTCGCCGGGAATTAAGAAGCGTGGGCTATTCTGTTTCTTTCTTATGTCGCCCAATAAGTGGGGCGTTATTACTCTTTTCGTTAATAGATTACTTACTGTGTGTAGGACAGAAACAAAAGGACGTAGATGCAAAGCAATCTCTCGTCCGTTAAACCAAATGTTTTGTTTGCAACTATTCCGCCAAAATAGGGGGCAGGCATTCTAGAACTGGAATCCATACGAAATTATTAGTGTTTCAATATTGCAAGAGGAGCATTGGTAGGTTTTTTATTTTGCTTGAAAGCAGGATTATTCTCACTTTTGATTTGATGAATACAGAAAAAAAAACTTTATAATGCGAGCGGAACAAGAGCTGTGAGCGAGCAAGCAAGAGTTAGTTAGTTAGTTAGTTAGTTAGTTAGTTAGTTAGTTAGTTAGTTAGTTAGTTAGTTAGTTAGTTAGTTAGTTAGTTAGTTAGTTAGTTAGTTAGTTAGTTAGTTAGTTAGTTTAGTTAGTTAGTTAGTTAGTTAGTTAGTTAGTTACACATCGCAAAGCGGCACGTCCGTGGTGAGGGACGCGTTTTGTTTTGGGATTGCGCTTCAGGCTTTGCCACATGATCGCTAAAGGAACGCCGATGTGTACATCAGCGCGGTAAGGGCGCCGTTGCAGACCGGCCGACTTCGCTGTGCGCCTACAGCGACCGGGAATTGTATGCGCGACCACTATTGAACACCCGGCACCACAACACTAACAGCGCTGCCAGACCGCCGCGGCGAGTACACCAACAAAGGTTAGGCTATACGTGTCCGAGGTAGGAGACGAAGCGCCACTGCCGTCGGCCTCGTGTCGCGCGGGCGACTCCGCGGGCATCGATAATCCGTGCACGTGCCGACAGTGTCTCGTCGAGCACGGGCGCATTTGCGTGAAATTTTGCCCGTCTCGATCTCCTTGTCACGACGCGCCACTACAGGCAGCATCGCGTAGCGGCGCTCTGCGGCGCAGCTTCTCTGCGAAATCACGTATGCGCATCCACCCGCCGCTTGGTAGTTGTTGCTGTTGTGGCCTATCACGTGTGTGTCTCCTACCCACGGTGGGAGATTGGCCAAGAAATGGGTAATAGACGTCATCTTGGCCTGGTCGCTTTTCTTCTCACTTCATTTCCTCCAGTTTGCATAATGGATTATTTCAAAAGCGGTCTCTTGATCTTTCTTCCCCTCTGAATTTATCTTTTTTTTTTCTTGGCATGGGCCGTTTTGGGTTTCCCCTTTCTGTTAACGTGTGACGCAATGTACTATTAAGATAGCTGTGAAAATCAACGGCCTTGTAAGCGACTACACATTCTGTGTGAGGAGAATGACAGGATGCTGTTTGCTATCCGCGAAATTGATTAGGTGAACGCAGTGGTGTGAGAATCAGATAGCGCAAATGACTGGCTCACAAAATGCGGCCTAATCTGCCATGATAAAAGTAAATATAAGGTAACAATATCGTTGTCACGTCGAAACATTGGCGCTAAATGCAGACAACAACGAGGGGAAACAAGAAATCACGAGAGCTTGTTGCCTACCTTCGTCTTTGTTCTTTGCCCTAAATTTTCGACATGAGTCGATTCCAAATTGCTAAGTTCAGTCTTCTTATTAATATTGTTGTTGCGCAATAACTGAACCCGAAATCTGTTTAAGTTAGGAAGATGCTTATAAACGGTGAGCCAGAAACAGATACAACGCAGGCTAACACCAACACATGGGCTAAAGAGCGTCGTATACTGCTTTTAAAGCTTGCACGGGTCTCTGTTCTACAGATGTCTCTTAGCTGCTCCAAGACTTTTTCGAAACTCTCTGTGGGCCAAACACTATAGCTTGGCAACTGGTGGCCATGTTGAGAAATATTTACGAAAATAAACGCTGAAAACATTTAGGACTGCTCGTGCGTCGCTCTGCGGTGATTGCAGTATACCGCCAGAAAATGCAACGCTGTTCTGTGATAGCAAACCCGACCGAGCCAGATGATCCGCTATGAAAACCTTCATACCACACTATAGATCATCGTGCGCTAACACGCATCTATTAATTTTTTTCTCCTTCGTATTGCGTCATCTCAGAACCATTACCTCAGATTTAAATTTGCATATCGAAACGCATACGTACTCCAACTAATGCCGTAGTATGCACAACCGTACTGAGTGAGTGAGTGAGTGAGTGAGTGAGTGAGTGAGTGAGTGAGTGAGTGAGTGAGTGAGTGAGTGAGTGAGTGAGTGAGTGAGTGAGTGAGTGAGTGAGTGAGTGAGTGAGTGAGTGAGTGAGTGAGTGAGTGAGTGAGTGAGTGAGTGAGTGAGTGAGTGAGTGAGTGAGTGAGTGAGTGAGTGAGTGAGTGAGTGAGTGAGTGAGTGAGTGAGTGAGTGAGTGAGTGAGTGAGTGAGTGAGTGAGTGAGTGAGTGAGTGAGTGAGTGAGTGAGTGAGTGAGTGAGTGAGTGAGTGAGTGAGTGAGTGAGTGAGTGAGTGAGTGAGTGAGTGAGTGAGTGAGTGAGTGAGTGAGTGAGTGTTTAGGCCAACAGCAGCACATTTAGGAACGACAGAACTGCTATGAAACAAACGAAAATTCCCAACGTACCTTTTGTACATGCGAAAAAGAGTCCAGTAGTGGTTCCGTGAAACTAGTTTGATATAGCGCCTACCACGGTTCGTTGTCTTTTTCTGAATGACTGATATTTCAAATCGATGTCCAAGCTTTGCGAACGTCAGGGATACGGTTGCTTGTATGTTATAAGCCCGAATGACGAGCTTACATCATCTTGTTCATCAAATCCGTACTCTTTAGGGGACTTCCTGTGAATCACACTGAAGCTGATGTGAAAGGACTTACTTTTCACCAGCTTCGTTACTGGCAGGGCGATAAACCTCGTAACTATATTAAACTTCGCTTCATTACATTTTCAGGCAAACGACATCTAAGAGCGAGGATCAACCTTTGAGCAATCTAAGGAGTTCAACTTATTGCCAGCTAATCCCCACTGCTTATTGCTGCGAACCTTATGCCAAGGTAGTTACGGCAGGCATTTTCAAACCATGTACGGAAACTTACCCGTGTCCTCGGAAATAAATGTATATGCACAGGGGGAGGCAGCTGTTTAAAAATGATGGCACCATGCCGAAAAAAAAGGGAAGGTATGACTAATTAGATGAGGGATAGAGAGGGACCGAAAACGGCGGTCAACAGGCGCACAAGCATGAACCGACTATGAACATTGTTAGACGTTTCGCTGACTGTGCGTGGTTTGCGTGGTAATTTTCTCGTTAGCTATCTTCGCTTCCTCAGTCCTCATCTTTTCCATATCTTATCTTTTTGCCTAGTTACAAGCAGCTTACCTGCATCTTGCTCTACTAAACCTTCCGGTCTTACCTAACTAGTATTCACTATATTGCTTATTCGGCCGTTTACATTGCTTTCCTTATTACACCGTCGGCTACAGAAAGTTAAACTGTATGTTTGTCGAATTTGAACCTTCTTTAAGAGCAAAGTAGATTTAGTATTTTATGCGAACGTTATAATTAAACAGCGTACGCGATGTATCTGACATTCAAATGAAGCTTAGACATGCAAGATTTTGGCGCAAGGAAAATCAATCAATCAATAAGTCAATCAATCAATCAATCAATCAATCAATCAATATTATTGTGTCAGATCGAGAAGAAGCAACGGAAAAATTAATCGTTTCTCTTTCTTTTTTCTTGCCAGGAAGCCTTGATAGAATTTGGGATCTCGCTGCCTTGATCACCACATGTGACTCAAACCCTTTCATGTAAATAAGCTAATTCCGTGTGATTCATCAGGTGTGACACATAAATGAAATGAGGCCAGCCTCCACTACGAGATTGCCGCGTGAACGTTGTTGAGTGATAAGATTTTACACAGAGGCTGGAGAACACACTATGACAGCGGTTCACGGTGTGCTGTCGGTTGCTACCGCAACGTCAAAGAAACGGAAGCGGTGCAGTGTCGAAGCACAAACGCGCCAGTTCGCACACAATTTTTGACAGGTGTGCTGACATTTTCATCTCAGGAATGCATTGTGTTGCACGTGAGTTATCAAAAGGTATAGAAGGTCGTATCGCAAAGAGCCTCGCTCGGCATTTCAGTCGTAGGCAGAACATAACCGACTCGTGTGCCAATTTTACAAGGAACTCGTCGAAATTGTTCCAAATCAGATCCGTGTGTTGCTCGAACGTTTTCAGCTTATGTATGCATACGCTGACTGTTATAATAGGTGAGTTCTTTGAAAGTTTTCTAGGTGTGCCAGCGCAAACGTGGCTTGCGTGGTGCTAACTTCATTCTATAGGAACACGTTTATTTGAGCTTTGGCGTGACAGCCTCTATACGACGGACTTTATATTTGCCTTCCTTGCGTGCTCTGTGGAGGAAGTGTCACATTGCGAGTATACGAACTTCCTACTGTGAAGTTATAAAGCGGTGTTGATCGTTTGGCCAGCGATACACGGTAGGTCGTCGTACGGCAGAGTCCACAGGCACGTGTATGACAGAATCGGGTCAGCGGACCGCAGTGAAGTTAGGATTCGGGACTTTATCCGCACATTTGGCGAAACTACACTGCTTATAACTATTATTAGTCATCTATATTTATGTATTTATTTTTATGGCGATAGCAATTATATGGAACTTCAGGCGCATTTCTGGCGCTGTCGTCGCAGTCGGCGTCTCCGTGACGTTCCGTATAAAGTCCAAGTGCGATAACATTTTCGCCGCACGCTGTATACTGTATGCGCGAGCGAACGCGTGGGACGATGAGCCGGCGATGGTGGCACAATATCGCTAGCGCAAGGGAGGAAAGTGGAAGTGTACCACGCCATCTTCCATCGCGGGCAAGCCACCGGGGGTGGGGAGGGGGTTTTTACTTTGGTGGTCGCTGCGTATGGCGCGGCCGCGCGGGCCCTATCTTGAAAGCGATCTGCGATGGGGACTGAGTGCGCCGAGTGGCGATAGCATCAAGCGTGCTGTGTTCTCGCCGCTTAATTCGCTTTGAAGCGAGGGGCAGCACAGAGGTCAATTCGCTCGCTGTTTCTGCCGCGCTTCCTCACTCCAGCGTTTTGACAGCGAGTGTGCGCGGTGGTCGAGGGAGATCTGTTTATGTTTGCTCGTGCGCGCGTGACGCCATGCTTGTCAATTTGGTCAGTAAGCGAATGTTCGCAAGTTTATATGGCCGATGGAACTATTACCCTTACTTTGTATAGCTGTCTACTAGAGGGAAGAGAAAGACGAAGGTGGAAACGTAGGGAGGTTATCCAAGGACGTGCCCGGTTGGCTACCCTACACTTGGAAAGGGGAAAAGAGGAAGAATAGAAAAGGCGAGAAAAGAAACATAATAGAGTCAGTCATTCATCAGAGTCAGTCGCAGAGAAATCTCCGCTGTCACAAGTGTTCGTAAAATCCAGTATCCTTCACGAAGTGAAGAAGGGCCTTTGTGGCCTTTTGCATACAAGAATGCATAGGCCATGTTCCAAGGATATATTCTTCCAAGAGCGTGCTATTATTTTACAGGTTGAGTTCAGCTTGTAGAGTATATCGTTGTGTGTCAAATGATGGGCAGTGACACAGAAGGTGCTCTAGAGTCTCATCGCACCCGCGCAAACTGCACGCCGCACTGCTGGCCATGTCTATTAGGAATGATTATGCATTCGTAAATGCGACGCCCAAGCTCATACGATACAATAAAGTTGTTTCGTGACGGGAGAGTACGGGGGGCAGGCGAAGTCGCAAGTTAGGATCGAGAGAATGCAAGCATGACTTGTTGACAGCCGGCGAATTCAATCGTAGAAGTGTGATGTGTCGAGCAAGGAATTGATGTTTCCGCGCAGCATCCGTTCTTGAGAGGAGTATAGGAACCGGCGGATGCTTTTACTGAACCGAACGCGCAGCTTCATCTGCGCTGTCGTTGCCGACAATTCCGCAATTGCTCGGCAACCATTTAAATATTACGTCGTGTCCTTTCTCGAGCGCGTGATTATGAGCGTGCCTTATTTCGCACATTAGCTGCTTGTGTAACCTATGACTTAGGACAAACTGCAGAGCGTGTAGGACTGCGTTGGAATCGCAGAAAATGGCCGAACGATTTGATGGCTGCTAGAGCACGTAATAGTGCACATTGAAAGGCCGCAAGCTATACCGCTATACACGTGGTATTGTGCGAATATTTAAATCGTAAGGAGATGGGCGTCCGATGGAACAACTACAGTTCCGGTAATTTGCTATTGCAATCGATACTTCGCCTTTGCAGCGAAACTGCGACTTTTTCACAAGCCGCAGGTAAGGACTTCCACGACAACCCATGGCTTGGATTTATCCTTGAAAAGTTCCAAGTGCAGATGAGAAGTCGCATCCAAAACAATCCAATTATGAAGGACGTCAGATAGGGGCGTCATGCACCGAGACAACTTGTTGAATTTGAAGCTACTGTCAGCCGCAGGAGTTTACGGACCGTGGGATCTGAGAAAAAAAAACGATGTTTCCGCAACCTCATAACGCAGCCAGATGTTTAGATGGTGTCCACTGTGTTTAGAAGTTGCCTTCGCGAAGGCTTGCACTACACTAATTGATATAACCGAGAGTGATGCGTGCGAAGTCTGCTGCTGCGAAGAAAACATTAGTATGTCTTGTGCGTCTGTAAAGCATTTTAATGATAAGACATCCACTCCCGAGCATATTTCGACGACTGGGCCATCGGCCGTTGTCCGTGCAGGCGTTACTCTAACACCGTTCTCATCGCTTGTCGGCCCACAGGGCAGTGCAGGTACTTTTGTGAATCTTGAGGACGACTGGCCTGTGTGGGAGTATTTGACTGCAGCGTGGTCCTGACCGTGCACGTGCATGCATTCGCCGCCTCTTTCGTGTCTCTGTCTCTCGTCCTCCTGTTCCCCTTTTTCCTTTCCCCAGAGTAGGCTAGCTAACCAGACGCTTTTCTGTTTAACAACCCTGCCTTTTCCCTTGCTTTCTTCCTCCTCCTCTAGCCTGTACTGGCCCATGCGGACAATGTAGGTTTGTACGGTTTTACTGGCTATGGTCACAAACTGGTCGGAAATGCAACGTTTTCTCAGGTCACGATGTCCACAAACTTTCACAGTCGGCTGTACGTTAAAGCGTGAACTGTTTCTAAGGATGCAAGATGCTCTTAAGAAATATACTCATGTAACATTAGCCAGTTTCTGTCTACTTCTTACCTCCAGCCGAAAAAAAACATGTTACGGGCTGTGTAAGCAGCCGTCTTCAGCGCTTCCTAATGTATGTAAACAATATACAGGGTGTTTTTATTTTTT
This sequence comes from Dermacentor variabilis, assembly GCF_050947875.1. Taxonomy (NCBI): domain Eukaryota; kingdom Metazoa; phylum Arthropoda; class Arachnida; order Ixodida; family Ixodidae; genus Dermacentor; species Dermacentor variabilis. The sequence goes on from NC_134571.1 coordinate 100,964,696, forward strand.
AGCTGCGCCAAATTTATAAAGATTGCCTATGGCTGATAACACAATCCTAAACCTTGACCTAAATTACTCGATGAGGCGGCATTACTTTTTCGAGAAGCCAAAGTGTTCAATTGAATAACTAAACTAATTATGCTAAGTAACTTTTTAATTAAATCTTTACGTCACATATTTCAATCTACAAAATATAGTCGCTGAGTTCGTACGGCGTATCCACTTGGAACGAATTCTCTGGACAGCACCAGTCCAGAAGTATTAATTTTCGAAGTGTCCGTTGAAATTCACTGGTGTTCCAATTACTTTTGTGCTTCTATGCATAAAAGATCGGTTTCTTAAGAAAGTAACTGGAATGCCAACTCATTTCGTCGGACCCTTTGAAAATTATATCTCGGAACTGGTGCTGTTCAGAGAATTCGTTCCAAGTGGATAAGCCGTGCGAATTCAGCGGCTAAAATTCGTAGATTGATATATGTGGCATGAAGCAATTAATCGAGGTAATTAGCGTAATTACGTTAGTTCAATCAAACATTTTGATTTCTCGTACAAGTAAGGGCCACCTCATCGAGTAATTTAGATCAAGAGTTAGAATTTTGCGATCTGCCATAGGAAATCTTTAAAAAACTTGGAGCCAAAAAAAAAAAAAAAATCGAAGAACCCTATATTCGTGGAAGAATGCTTTTCGTTTGTGGAAAAGAGCCTCGCGTGAAGACTGAACTTTAGAATTAATAGTTTATCTTTTCCTGTATTCTTTCTGAAGGGAGGATAGTAATTTGGAACGTGTGCTGGCTAATCTTCCTCCCTTTGATTATGTCCTTCGCCAGCTCTTTCTTCGGAATAGTTTCTCGCAGAATGCCTTAGACAAATTTCACACGGCCTGAGTGGCCACAGCAGCTGCGCGGATGACAGCGATGTCAGTAAGACCTTTTGCCGAAACCGGGGAAAAAAATAAATTGCTGTATTAGTGAAACTTTGCTTTTAACCTGCCTGGCGAAATTAGGCGGCCTTTCTATTCCACGTCCTTTTACTCACTGAGTATAACTGCCGTTCTCGAGGGGCAATTTATTCCCTCTGCTGCAAGAAAATGGAAATTAGTTTGGGCTCTACCCCTCCCCTTCCTCCCCCATTTCAATCTTGTACTGTCGTTAATCAACAGTCAGAAACCATTCGCGAAGAAAGTTAAAAATATAGTTAGTGAGAAAGCGTCACCTCGGGCCCGCGTACGGTACATTTATACTGAATTTACATAAAGTAACAGGCTAATCATTTAGCAAAACGATAAGCAGGTAAAATAGCGCTGTAACAAAACTGGGATGCGAGAACGTCATCATCGTATGTTAACGAGTCTCCGCCCATTCGTGGACCGCAGTGCGTGGCGCCTAATGTATCTCGAAGAGCACTGATTATACAGTACTGTTGCCTAATCAGATCGAATGAGGAGAGATTATTCCGCAACCATGCGAGTCATTTGATGAGGCCGGTGTTTAAATTACACTGCGCAAGTTTTAATGGCAACCTTCCTGATGCGGTGCGCTTTGAGTGATGTGTTCGCATACTCTGGAAACACTGCAGCGTGGGGTTCGTGAGGTTAATTCGCGGTAAGGGTGAACTGAAGCTCCTGCGAGACTGCAATGTCTGTACGCTGTTGCAAGACAGAGTGTTACGAAACTATCGTGCTCGAATGGAATCGACTAGGCGGTTCTAATTTATAAAACGCACCACTTAAGAATGCGCGGATGACGGGCCACCATGATCACGCGCGGAATGACCGCGAGAGAGAATTGACGGCGACCTCGCACCGTGGCCGAGCCTTCGCTCAATACTCAATGCCTGGAAACTTAGCATCGTTGTTTCCCGTGCGACGGTGCGAGAGTTGCTGCAAGAGCAGGAAAGATGAATATACCGAGAACGGTAGTTCGCATCGGGCTCTGTACTAGTTTGGCGGTAGCTGCATCCTGCTGCGATATTTGAAGGCTACTGGATTGAATCAGCGTCTGTGATCTGGACTGAGTGACCGAACGATATACCCAGTAGACTTTCTTTTCTTCTTTTAATCTTTCCGTCCCCTTTTCCCTTTCCCCAGTGTAGGGTAGCCAACCGGGCTCAGTCCTGGTTAACCTCCCTATCTTTCCTTTATCATTTGCTCTCTCTCTCTCTGAAGTGGGAATGCGCATGATATTTATTTGGTTGGTCAACACTCATCTGCACAAAGTAGTTTCTTTTTTTTTTTTCAGATTACGCGTCCGAGAAACGTAGGGCATTGTGGAACGTCTAAATGCTTTCGTGCGTGTTCGCCGAGCTCTGGCGACGTGCATAAGTGAAGAAGTTTATTGATCCTTCAAGTTAAATATTATTAAGATGTAGGCTGTTTAACACCACAAATGACGTTATTAATTATGACGTCGAACTTGTTTCACCTGCTATGTCTTCTCTCTGTCTCCCATTTTAAGGTATCGAAAATTAATGCGCCTAAGTTGCTTATATCGATGCGTTTCTTTCTAGCTTGACGCGCCATGCAGGAGATTCTTTATTTACTTCGTTAAGACGGGTGGCATGACGATATCTTTTATGAAGGGCTGCATATCAGTATGAAAGCTCGTAAAATGTAGGCGCACATTTCGGGATTCTCAAAACGCGACACACGATCTTTTTTTCTTATTAAATTTTCTTCCCCACATTGCACACTCGTTTATAAAGTGGTGGCGCAACTCATCTATTTTAATGAACGAGGTGGGGAAAACAGCGCACGATGCCACTTGACACTCGCGAGCGATCTGGTTACTGAAGTTGCATTACGGAACTTGCGCACGTAGTCGCCGATTTAAATATTGGCTGCGCATACATCACGTTCGGAAACCTCCATGCGATAAAGCTGACTTAACTTATCGTCATTCGACGGGAACTGTTTTTCTTTCGAGATTGCCTCCTGCCAAAGAAAGCTAATTATGAAGAGCGAGATTATTACTGAACAATAAAGCTGCAAAGTATTCGCATCTAAAAAGAGTGGGTTCGTTAGCACCGCAAGTATTTAAAAATTCTGCTACCAGACTTTTTATCAGGGCATACTTCTACAAACATTCCAGCTTCGCGGCCGGTTGAATTCTTTAGCTAATGCAAAAGTACTTTGTTATAGTGATTTCCTCTTATTTTGATATCAAATCGTTTACAAAACTCTCTTTAGGGTAAGCTTCACTGCAAGACTGGTGCCTTCATCTATGTAGAAAAGCCTGCTTGCGAAATGTTGAGTGCGTTTTAACATCAGCAGTATATGCGACGAAGAAAGACTGCATGGTAAAAACGATGAGGAAGGTGTTTATTAGCAGGGGTGTACCTAGAAGGTGACCTTAATCAGCAAATTCTTCTCGGCTACTTAGCATTACTGCAGTAGGACTCGTTGTTGAGTGAGCTGCGGCTTGCTTAACGACATATTGTAGCGCGAAGGCACACCCAAAAAGAAGATGCGCAGATACACGTCACAGGCGCTGTGACGTGTGTCTGTGCGTCTTTTTTTTTTATTGAAGTGAATGTTAGGAGAGGTTGGCGCCTTTATGTGGTGGCACCGGCTACTCCTTGTCCCTTGGCTGACGAAACAAATTTGCGCGTCTTCTTTGCGATATGCCTTTCAGCACTCCTAGCCTATGTGAGAAATGAGCATGCAAAAGTGCTCCCAAAAGGATGTCTGGTGTTTCTGGCTAGCGTTAACAAAGTCCGAAAGAGTATCCGTCGCCTTCCACGCCAATGATCGGTTAGGACAGTCCTTCAGCATATTCTGCACGGACAGTGGACCATCGTCTAGTCGCCACAGTTCATTGACAGTCTTGTATATCAAATCGAGGACAGGGGCACAAGAAGTGGTTGAGGTTCCCTTAGCAGCCGCAAACATCACGCGCAGCGCTGCCAGCGATTCCGATTACTGCTGAGGAAGCTCTTTGTAGGGAAACTCCTAACCATAACCGCTACAGGAGGGAAGGCCTGTGCTAGCGATTTTGACTGCGTGGTGCCGTCCCCGCACGTGAACACATTCGCCGCTTTACTCTCTCATTTTTCTATTCCCGTTTCCTCGGGAAAAGGGTAAATGTGGTCCAGGGGCATAACCAGATGGCGTTTTTGGTTAACGTCGCAGCCTTCGTTCCATTGCTTTTTTTTTTCCCTCTTAGTTTATCTCTTCCGACTACGTCAGCACATCTATTAGCGCAGCTTTTTCGCTTGCTCGACAACCGCAGTTCACTATTTTTTTCCCCGAAGTTTTCCGTTCCCCCGAAAAAAAAGAGTGCTTGTGAATAGCGACGCCGAAACGATTTTTTTCGGGCTTATAGCTACTCAGAAACGAGGCACATTTTGCGGCACTGTCTCGCTGGGATAAGCAACAAAAGAAGCAGTACCGAGAAAGTTAAATAAATGTAAGGACGATCGAAACGACCGCTCACCAGATACTGCAGCGATGAGGGACATTATTGCGGCGTTTCGCAGGCTACAGCTGCTACGACCCAACGTGCCGTGTACGGTCCAGGTCACTGGCGTTTGGGTTTTATTTCTCTCAGTCCTATCGCTTGTTCGTGGCTGCTTCCTGTTGGACGGTTCGTGCAATTTCCGGTTCGTCTTGGAACCCTCAGCCGAAACTTCATTTCCTCTCCTACACGGCGACGAAAGATAATTTGGCGCGCAGCTTTTGTAAGAGGAGACAAAACCGAGAAAAGGGAAGAAAAATAGCCGTCGCCACCGTATTTAAGGAAAAAAAGCTGCTGCGCTGAGTTTACAGGCATTTCTTTAGTTAGAAAAAATAGGCAAAAGACAAGCTAAGTACAAGCCACAAGTTCAAATAGCATAATAAGTTGCTTTGAAACACCATGAGGGCAATAAAATAACCTCGTCACCAACACTCAGACAGGATGATAAGCCAACGAGTACAACTTATGGTTTTATTTTTATTTATTTTATTTTGTTCCATAAATTTGTTTACCCTATCGTACCCCCACACCAATTTCTAGTGGCGCTTTAAACCATCACGCAAGTGCGCTTCTGCTGCGGTTACGCAACAGCTGCGTTAATATGTGGCGGTTCGCTCTGTACGCCGTGAAAAACGTGGGTCGTGGACAGTGCAGTCAAACCGGTGATACTCGCTTTTAAAACGCGTAACTTCCAGCGATCGTCGCCCAGTGGCGCTGAGCAAATTCCAACAGCTGGGTCTTTCACGATCGTCTTCGCGAGCTCACTGACTTCTCGTTTCCAAAACATTGAGATTCTTCAATACGAGGTCCACAAATGTTCTCAAGGGGCTTTAGGGCGAAGCGTTCTTTGCCGTCTTCCTGCGACTTTTCTGCCGCTGCCACCGCCGCCTTGCACACCGCGTCGGGAGGTGGTTGAGAACGCGTGTAATGCTCATGGAAGGGCTGTGGAGGTGTCTATGAGACCTTTCCAATGAACTCTGCTAGTGTCGAAGCAATGCCCTCTCGAGTCGTTGCCACAATACCCTCTGGAATTCCCTGGCCATCGACACAATGGCCTCCGGAACGCCGAAATTAGGCGAGAGCCCACCGCAAAAGCATTGCACAGGCTGCAGCGCTTACATTTGTACTTAGGCGCAGCTGCCAAGAGGGGAGATAGAATAGCAAAAAGAGGAGACAGAGAATTGTGTAAAGCCAACGCCGGGAAATGGGTGAATCACAGCCTTGCCGCTCTTCGTTCGTGGCAGCTTGCATAACGGGAAGGCTCGCGGGAGAAGAGAAAGGCGTTGTCCGAAAACATGCTTTCCTTGGGGTCTCTTGAATAAAACAAACGCTAGTACTAGACATGGGGACAGTCGCAGACAAACGGTAAAGGTATAATAATAATAATAATAATAATAATAATAATAATAATAATAATAATAATAATAATAATAATAATAATAATAATAATAATAATAATCCAAGGTATCTTACAGCGCCTTTCTGTGATTTCTGGGAAGGAAACACCGCGCAAGTTCGTCCGTATACTGACAGCTGACGCAGGTCGTGCAGACGCAAAGCCTCATTAAAGCGTCGCAACGTCACGACGACAATACGTAAGCGGCGGTTCAGCAAATCAACACTTGCTGCTCTTCAGCCACGATGTACCAACCCTGCAGCACTGCCATGTCTGTTTGCGTGATGGAAGCCCGGTGGGTCAGCGGGCCCTGGTCCCCCTGCAACGGGACGTGGCAGCAGCTGGTTCTCTGCAACACCATAAAGGTTTCTCCCACTCTCAACCACGATGCGATGCGCCGCATGAGAGAATGACTGCGCCACCCTCCTCGCAGGATACCAACGATGGCGCACAACAACGCCTCGAGCGAAAGCGTCTCGCTGTGCGCTCTGTCTACTACGTAGGCAAACACAAGGGGTGCATGCTAGGTGAAATTTAACACCACATCACGACTTCACATGCCGTCAAATTTACCGCCCAAAATATCATCAATGAACACGAACAGCATAGAAAAATTCGCTTACATCGATTCCCACAGTGCATGGGATCCGCATCATTTTTTTTTTTTCCGCAGGCAAGGTCGCAGCAAGGCGAATTGTGACGTTGTTTTGCTGTACGTTCCTCTTCTTTTTCCCTTCTTTTTTTCCTCCTCTTAAAACGCGCTGGCATTGTTTTTCAACAGACAACTGCTAGCCTGCCTCCCGTTCTTTTTGATGCGATGTTTATAGGTTCCCGTTGAGTATACTTCTCCTGGAACCTTTTCTTTCGCACGATTTCCGAAACAAATGTGCTATTTCTATGAAACCTATAGTTTCACATGCGCTATTGGCTTTACTGTTCTGACATCAATGCATTATTTCATCTCGTGTCACATTGTTTCAACACCTCAAAACTTGCTACTGTGTAGGAAGGACGGCGAGAATCGTAAACACCCGCAGTTTATTTATTTATTTATTTATTTATTTATTTATTTATTTATTTATTTATTTATTTATTTATTTATTCACCCTCAGGGGGCGGGTGCATGGTTGAACAAGAACAGAATCTAAAGTTGCGGATGAAATCAAGAAAAAACAAAGCACACACATGTGGAAAGCACATATATAGTGCAAGGCTTTAAAAAAAGAACATTCAAAGTACAAAGATAAGCGAACGTGTTCCAGCTACAAATGCAGAAAATTTTTGATCGAGCATTTGTGGGCCACAGGATCTTCTATGCAGACAATGGATGGGGGCTGGTGGTTCCAATTTGTTGTAGTTTTCGGCAAGAAAGAGTGCAGAAATAGATTTGTACGGCAGAAACGAATGAATGAAAATGAATGAACGCAAATCAATCAATCAATTAATCAGTCAACTATTCATTGAATACGCTAGCGGATCAGTCGACCTCAGCCTGGTATGCCCTAGCTGTCTATCATATTTGGGAAAAACAAACGCAAGCAAATATAAAAAAGCCACAGATCTCACGCCCTGTGGGAATTGATGCTATGTGATGCAGTGTTCGGGGAGCCTACCATGTTAAGGAAACGACCATTAGAGCTCCAAGACGTAGACGGCAGATTCATGACCTTCATGACCCGCATGTCATGACATTCATGTCGTGACCTATTATTTATGTTCGTAATACACTCTTGTCGTACTACGCAAATTTTGGTACATAAAAAGTTAACGAAGCGACCACGAGAGCACCAAAACGCTGTTTTATGACCTACATGACACGTATATCATGACATTCATGCCATGGCATATAATTTATGTTTGTCATACATTCTTGTCATACTATGCCAATTTTGGTACATACGAAGACGTAGGCGGCTGTTTCATGACGTACATGACAAGCATGTCATGACATTCATGTCATGGCCTATCATTTATGTTGCTCGTACACTCCTCATATATATATATATATATATATATATATATATATATATATATATATATATATATATATATATATAGTAACGTGTTTTCTCAGAAGGGTGTTTCATTACACTAGAATCTTGAAAATTTTGTGTTGGTAGTCTTGTGCGGAAACGCTTCTGCTAGCTACCTTTCACGGCAACAACTTACACAAAGCAACGGGGTCGGACGGTAACTGTCTACTTCAAACTTAGGTCGCATGAAAGATCTTCGAGCAGTGTTAAGCCTAGGTTCATCACAAATAGCTCCTGCTACTCCCCAGGAGGCTTACAAACAGCCACGAGCAGACACTGGAGTGTCGTACGCTTTCATCGCCTGCCTCGGGCAGTGACCGCACGACTTCGCAAGCGTAGAGCTTCGACCTGCGGTCGCCAATCCGAGCACCGTAAAGCGCTGCCCAGGCATGACGAGAGAAACAATTAGCCGTGAAAGAAAAGGGGAGCCTCTGTTGCTCCCTTTTAGGTTTACTTTTCTTTTTCTCCTTGGTCTCTGCTGCTGTGTTAATCGAGCGAGCGATCGCACGGCCATTTGCTTGTCATCGGGGACCCGAACTTCTCGTAAGGCGTGTCTACGTTGTTTGCGGCAGGGTCCTTAATCCTTGTCTCGTTGTCCCAGTCGACTCATCTATTACACGACCTTTTTCATTGTTTGTACTTGTAGGTTCAGGACAGATAGTCTTTGCGCTGTTGCAAGCACGCGAAGAAAATAAAGAACTCGCCTAACTGTTCGCAAAAGTATACCGAGCAAGCTATGGCCGTGCACAATCGGGTCTTTCAACTTTCACCCATCTCACGAACTGGCGTGTGTTACTTTGCCAAGGTCACTTCCCTCACGAAGATATCGCTTCTGGAGGGTACTGAAAAAGGCTCGGAAACAGTTGTACAGCACTCAACGCATATAAACGTGAAATGCGGCAGCGCCGTATTCAATGTGTGCTTGAAACTTTTTTCGTTCGCGGCGAAACACTGATGAGAGATGTTGCAGGACGTGCGAGGATGGCATCTGTTTTTTTTTTTTTTTGCATTGCCGCGAAGCGTGCAGGCTTAACAGTATTTACAAACAAAATGAAATAAATATGTATATTCACATATGTCAGTACACAGCATAAAACTATACAACAGCGAAACAGTAGTGCCTACTCCAGTTGTGTTCATCAAATCGTCGCGTTTCATTTGTAGAAAACTTCACACGCAGTACATAAAAAAAAAAAAATATTGAAATATTTCGCCAGTTGTATCCTCATATTCGAGTTGACCCCACTGTTTGCTTTCTTTCTCTCTCTCTCTCTCTTTCCAGTAACCTGCGTCATAAAATTCTCTGTGAAAAAAAAAAGAAGGTTAAGATCTTGTGCACCGCTGCTGTTATAGATTCGGCGCGCCAGGGTCCCGCATTTCTGAAATGCTGCTTCCCCTGACATGTGACCTCTGAGGAGCCCGATTATAAGCTGATTATAAAAGAAGATCACATCTATGAACCTGTGTAAACGGGGACAATGGAAAAGCTTTTGGAGGTGCACGCTTACGGATTGCACGCATAGTATCATGCGCCACATGGGAGCAGCCCTTCTCTTAAAATGAAAAAAAAAAAACGGCAATCAATCCAGTCTGGCGACTTCTACTAGCTGACTAAAAACTGCATTCAAGCCAAAAGTGTCTTCCAAACTCAAGGTTAATGATCGGAGAGGTGCGCTTCGGAAGACATGCGACAAGCCGTGCCACAACGAGGTTTGCCACAGTCGCAGTTTTCTTTTTTTTTCTGACGGGCAACAACCCACGCCAGGAGTAAAGCAAGACTGCAGAATAGCGTTCGAGTGGCCTATTAGAGAGACTATATTTCCTACGGATGTTTCCAACCTCCGTTATTTTGTTTTCTCGTGACTTTGCTTTTTCCCTCCGCTGTTCTTTCCGTATTTCGCCTCATTTCCCCTATGCTCTCCTCGGCTTCATTGACTGTTGGCTTTATACGATTATGATTTCAGAAAAATCGAGCCCCTCGGTTCCCTTCTTCTCTTGTTCATTCATAGCGAGGGTCTCGAATCTGGCAGCCTTGATGTCATTAGGTAGCGTACGAGGGTTCATAAGCCACGTGCCTGTTCTCCTAAGTTCATGTGCTGCGTGACGCCATGGGGCAAAAAAAAAATATGTTCCACATCCACTCACCTTGGCTCTAAGTGGCGCTGGCGAACAATCCCAGGGCTAGCTAGATATAGCAAAAACATAAATACCTAAGTTAGTGGACGGATTGATAGCCGTCGCCGGAGCACAACTGGTAGTGAAACGCACACGTAATGCCGAGGTTGTTGGTTCGGTCCCCACCGGCGGCAAATTATCTTTTTGTGCGCTTTCGTTTCCATTTGCTTTGTTATTTTCTACATTTCGACATTTCAACCAGAGCTAATATCCCCTATGCTTTCTTATATATATATATATATATATATATATATATATCGTAAGGGAAAGGGCAGGGAGGTAATCAGGCTGAGCCCGGTAGGCTACCCCACACTTGGGAAGCGGGAAAGTGGATTGAAAGAGGAGAAGGAAGAAAAAAGGTGCATATGACGCAACTTTTACCTGGTTGTAACCGAAGGGAAGAAACGCTACTGTGCCGCTTGCGAGTAGGTGTTTCTTTCACAAACGCCAACTCATTCCTAAGCGGATTGGCGGACAGTCCCAATTGCAGCAGGGTTGGTGTCGAAGAAACGACCAAATATATCCTGTGTGACTTGCATCAAAATGATGATGATTCTAAGGACTTGCTTTTCGCATTGTAATTCAAGCAAACACTCGTTTATCAGGGCATTTTGTCCCTTTTTGAGGAATGTCTTCCTTTTTTTCTTCATTTCTCGCTTATACGGCATCGTAAATCAGTCCTCGAACATCTGTTTAACTATTTTTTTTATTTAAATGCCACCAAGATAAAAAAGACATCACACAGAGCAGATGTTACACAGAATGGTTATAACAAAATTTATTACATGTAATAAACAAAATGTCGCTACATGTTAATGAGACCCTTAAACAAACTCGGACGGTGCCAGCTCTGAAGTCAGGGTGATCTTGCACGACAGATCGCATCAGCAAGACCACCTTGCTCGCGGCTATTTTCTTTATCCATTTTTTTTCTGCTAGACTTTATGCGTACGACAGAATTTGTGAATTCCTGACATGCCTTATCCGTGATTATACCTACACCTTCAGATTGTTCTTCACGATTTATCTTCCTATGTAGAGCCGTGTATTTAGGACAGCGAGTCGGAAGGTAGTAAGCCTATACTTTTTACGGTTACTGGCTGGCACTCGCTTCCCGCGCGAATCGTCACGAATTCTCTTGACGAGCTGACGGCTGGACGACTGTTGGCCGGTTTGCGAACCCGTGGTTATACTCGATTCGCCCGTGTCTAAACCCGAATATACACAAACTCGAGGCGGCTTCCGTGTGGCAGCGTGACAAGCACGACTGCGATCTGTTCATTCCCCGCGCCTGAGCGACGTTGCGAATTGCGCAGCTTTAGTGGTGTTTCTTGTATCGCTGACCTGCACTTGAGCGTGAGACTTCCGTTCCGTAGCCGAAATTGCGCCCGCTAATGAAGTTATCGATTCAGCAGGTTTCCTCCCCACCCCCACCCCTTTAGCAACAGGTCGATCCGCACACCTGCGAAGCATTCTGCGCGTCGATTCTCCCATGTAGATCGACTTGACAACACAGATCCCCCGTGGGTTTGTGTGCTATTGTACGGTCCTGCTAATTGCAAAACTAGTCTCTTGCATACATTGGCGCTTCTATTTTTGTTTAGCGATGACGTCACTGTGCCCCGCCATCGGGTTGTCGTTCTTCGAGGCCAGGGCCGGATTAAGAACGGGAAGAGATCGGCACTAATGAACCTCGCCGTCTAATTCCTACCGTCCTTGGCATCGATACATGTGGCTCTGTGCAAGCACTTGTGGATGCATTAGTGCGTGTGCATAAAAGTGATAGCAATAATAGTAATAGGAGAGAAGAAAAAAATAATCTAAAGGATGTTCATTTTCCTTGCTAGGGTGGCACATTGTTTTTTTCCTATTACCATCAGAACTGCGTTCACGAAAGCTTCTTACACCAGTTAAGTTCGTAAGAACAAAAACGGCCCAATAGTGACGGCGAACATATTATTAACGAAGGTGGCTGACCAATCAGCAAACGAACAAAGAGCTTCATGAATTAGGCCCGAGGCCAATACTCCCCTCCCCCCACCCCATTTTTTTTTTTTTTTTGCCGCTGTCAAGTAACACGTGACATAATTTTCTTTATAATGCACGTCATCTTCGTGAAACGCAGCAGGCCTCTTTAAACTACATCACGGAAGCCTTCGTTCTAAGCACACGCCAGCGTAGTTCATGAGGAGAATTATCTCTGTACAGAAAAAGAAAAAAAAAGATACTAAGACACGGCACCTCTCAAACATCTTACTTCGGTACTGCATTCTTTTTTTTTCTAATTATTAGCGTTCAATTACGTCTGTCGTGCTTGTTCTCCGTAAACGTTGCCTAGACATTTACTTTCATCCCACCACTTCTGCGTTGCCTATGCAACGGACACGTGCCATTGTAGTGGCTGTGGGAACGGCCCTGTTGATGTTGCAAACAGATCTAACGCGCTTGTTAGAAACAACGTGAAGCGAAGCTTTGTTTATTGGCGATGCCTCTTTGAGGCTACATAAAGACTGGTTTGGTTTGGTGTGATTGGATGAGTTTTATGCAGTAATCGTAGTGAGACATGCCCATTCTGGACCGGGAGCGGGCCCACACGCACTAGTGCATGCTGAGTGGCTAAATCAACGGAAATAAAGTAAATTTACGAATCCGTTAAATATTATTCGCGATTTCATTGGCAGATCGGTGTACTTTAGAGATGCCTGTGAGATTACATTATATGTTTAGGTGTTATGGTAGGAAATTATTATTTTTTTAAGCAGAACGGAGATAGTTGCTCAGCATACTCGTGTTACATAAACCCATTTGTTGGTGCTTTCATTCGGTGCTTAGTAGCACCTAGTGACACCTTGCGTCCCGAGTTGGCAATAAACGATGATAAACTGCAAATGGAGGGGGGGTGGGGGGGTAGAGCAATAGAAAGATATCGCTTTAAAAGTACATTAGATAATATTTTAATTAGAACCCTGGTACCTGCGACTTGTTGCGCATGTAACGTCCGCCTCTTCAAGTAATCCACCTGAACAGACCGAATTGTACAATCTCTGACAGGGAATATAAAAAAAAATCAGCTCGAGCTAAGAAAAGAAAGAGAGAGAGAAGAAAAAGAGAAGGAAACAGAAGTCGGGGTAATAAATAAAGAGAAATAACAGGCCGCATTAAGCACTCGTGCAAGCGTTACATATATACTCACGCGCACGCTCCCGCACGCACCGTCGAGTGCAGTCGTTTCACTTTGAGACATCGTCACCGTCGTTTTCATTCGGTCCTCACAGTTGCGCAGCCGTCATTACATTGCAGCTCCACATCTGCTCCCCAGTGAACGCAGCCAACTCTTTGGCCCGCTTCATCTCCTCCCCGCGATTCGGCGTCCCAGTGCGAGTCAATTTTCATCTCCTTCATTAGTGCTGCGCCGGCGAGCATGCCCTGCCTTTCCGCTCAATGAAGCTCGTCGATGCCGGCTTTCATCTTTACTGACACCGAAAATTACGAAGCGAGAGAACGCACGAAACGGCCAACAATTGCGCAACAGAGCCATATTAAAGTGTCAAAAGAAAAATGACAGTTCGATGATCGCAGAAAAAAAAAATTGAAAAGCCTTGTCGTAGACTTTTCTCGTTTCTCGACGACTTCTGAGAGTTACGTTCGAAATACACTTTTTTTACCCTCAAATCGGTCATTCTCTCGACAATTTGTGACACTTCATTAAGTTCGTAAATATATGCACCGAAATGCATTCACATGTCGAAATTCGGTGCTTTGTAAAAAGAGACATTTCTCTTATACTCCGTTTTCATGGATGGGGAGAGTTAGTGACGCAGTATCGCGGATAAAGGAGCTTTCAGGCTCATTTTTCGTTCTCTCTTTGTTAGTGTTTCTAACCAATGTTGCTCAGAGCCTGTGTGAAGAGGTTTTCAACCAAGCCCTACTTAGTTAGCGAAAAGTGAGAGCAAAATTGAGAAAATGGTCATCGCTGCAAACAAAATATAGTTGCTTCCGAAGAGCCTGCTCACATTTTCGCACTGGCTTTGCCTATTGTGCAATAGAATTCCGGAGAGCGCGTTCGTTTTATATAATTTTCATTGAATAAAACTTACGTTCGAACAGAAGAAATATTTGAAATAAACATTATTTCGTTCCTTGTTCCTATTGAAATATGCAAGAAACATTGTGAGACATTTGGCAATGCAGCTTTCATACGCTTTGATGCGTCAACTTTCCACATACTACAGGGCGGTTCCGATCCCAACTCGCCGTACAACAATGATCGCCCTTTTACAATCGTTCGTTTCACCAATGGAACGCAGGCACAAGAGAGCATCGAGATGTCGTACACCGCTTTCCGTACACCCTGCAGATACGGCCAACTCTTTTGTACCATTCCTGCAGGGCGTACGGAAAGTGGAGCGAAAACCAAAACGAAAAGCACAGAGCTAAGGCAGGTAAAGAGAACCCAATCACTGCGATCTTCACATATTGTCGTTTCGCGAAAGTTCCCGTGCCTCCGTACGCACTTCCCAGCCCGTCCTCCCCGTTCCTCCTTTTATACCCAGCTAGCGATTCCCTTCACCGAACACATATTAATTTCCTCCCGGTCTCCTCCTTTTTTTTGTTATAAAGAGCTCCCCGCGGAGGGATGCTCTATTACCTGAAGAGGGTGAGTGAATAGAAGGGAAATGTGGATGGTGAGGTTATAGGGAACGTGACCCGAAGGAAGAACGCTCACGAGATTGGTCGATGAGAAGAGATCGTTTAGAAAGCAAGTAAGAACCAAGGAACAGGCCGAAAAAACGGTCGAACAGCAATGCCACTCGAGGAGGACGCGTTGCTCAATCTCGACCAAACGATCCCGGGCGAGAAACGCACACCGGCCAACGCCTGAAACCGGCCGAGGTCACCACACTGACCGCGGTTTGCTGGGCCAGGCGGCGGCTGGAGCCGCAGTCGGCGACGGACGCCATTTCGCTATAGTATTGGGGAAGGAGACATTAGGCAGTACGGATTCCTACGTAGGGCTGCCTGCCAGCAATTATCCGGACAGCAAGGACAGGAAGAATATCCGCTCTGAGGACCCCACGGCTTATAGGACGCTTATCGCTCAAAAAGAATGGTCAAAGAAAGCAAGGTCCGTTGATAATCTAATGACTCACTAGCGAAAAATTAATTTGTTGTGGGTATATGGTGAAGCGATGCTGACCGTAAAATAGACGCACACGTTGCTCTTTCGTATCTTATGCTCTAAATAAGCGGATTTCCAGCTCCTACATCGCTAACCGCCACGATATATCTGCGGCTGTGGATCAAAGTGCTACGAACGCCCAATGATAGCTCACGTGATTTGTTCCTTTCACGAAGAAAGATGTTGCGTCGTCTTGTAGCCAAGAACAGAGTGCCTTCGGCTGTTTGCATTGAGGTAAGTGAAAGCAAACCGAGCTGCGTGTGCGGTATGCAAGTTAAGCACACCCCAGCCGAGGTATCTCGAGTGTTACGGAGTTATAGCGAATACCAAGGGATCGCTTTTAACCGTGCTCGAAAGCTGCCCTCAAGGGGGCTCGAGCCATGCAGCCGCACATGTGCCGTGCCGAGACAAGTGCGAGTTCTCGCGAGCACTTTAATGTGTCCCTGTCCACCAAGTAGAATTATAGCACGGTGATTCAAATGTCCGCCGGAGACACGGCATAGATACTGAAAGGGAGTTGCTGGAAGACATAAGTCATAATAGGGATGGAGAGCTTCCGCGTTAGAACGAATTGTTAGCACTTTCGAGACCGCACATAGAAGGGTGAGGAGGAGAAAGAAGTGGAGGGGGCAAGTGAGGCGTCAAGGGGTGTGGAGAAAAAGAAATACACACGAGGCTCGCGCGGGTGCTTGCCAGGGCGAGTAGTTGGGCACTTGGTTATCTAGCATGAGGGACAAGTTTCATGTATCGAGGCAACGTAACTTCTCCAATAAAATATGAGAAAAAAAGAAACATGTCTGGCCAGTAAGCCTAAAGCGTCAAAAGGGGGCCGACTAGGGCATTACTTTCGTGTGAAATAATAAATCTGATATCCTCCTCCTCATCTTGTTAAGTGACTATATAGAGAAATGGGAACAGGTTTAGTGCCAACTAGGATTTCCCGCAACGTAACCAGGCGACAGAAGAGGCTGGAGTTAAATACTTCCAAGCGTTGTGAAACAGTCGATAAATGACGTTGGTAGATAAATGCGTCTCTTTCGAAGTTACAATATTAATCTTACTTTCATTTTCAGTACATAGCAGCTGCATCGTTTACTATACGCTTGTAAAGATCCACCAATATTTATTTTTTTCGTAGCTTTATTTCGGCTTCCTTATGTTTAGCAAATTCTGTCATTGTTTATACTGCCAACATAACAGCGTTACAGCAAACCCTTCCGCTGTTCAGCCGCTTCTGTTTGATAACTCACTCCTCTTCCGCTTTCCTTTCGCCCAATTCTGAAAATAGGACGCCCGGAAGTTAATCGAATCAGGGTCCCCGAGAAAGAGATATAACCGCACTCTGTCTTGGTTACCCCTCTTTTATACGTGTTCTTTTTTTTTCCTTTCCCTTTTGTGAAACGTTGCGTGGAAGTATACCTGACTGAAGCACCTCCGCAGAGAAAGAAATAACCGAAAAAGAAAGAAACGTTTGTGAAATGGCGAGGCAGCAAAGGGACGGCGAAAGACGACGCGTTGGTGGCGGTATAGACGAGTACAGACGAGCGCTTCTCCCGCAACAAAAGCACAATATCGGAAAGCGCGCTCTCTCTCAATCAGGCGCGCGCGAGCACGGATGTGAGGGCAGCCGCTGCAATGGCGGTACAGCGACAGGGGGCTCTTTTGATAAACGCGATCTCGTTTGCGCCGGCTTCGGGCTTCTGCTGAGGCACACCGGCCGCGGCGGCGACCGCTCATAAATATTCCGCTCGGCCTAGGATCAACGAGGACCGGGTAAGGGGGACTGGGTCCGCGTTGACGATGATTGTGGTGGGCAGGGGTGGAGAAAGGCGAGTGGAAGGAGTTTCGATGGTTCTCGTCGCACCTTTGCCCAAACCACTCGGTAGACGTACGCGTATACATAAACGCGCGCTCTCCCACCTCGCCGCCAACTCTGGCCAGAGGCCGGCGTGCTTCCGCATTGGAGATACGATGGTCTCGAGAATATCGCAAGGAGCTACATAATGGCGGTCGTCATCGCCCTGTAAGCCTCGTACCGTGCTTGTTACGCGATATGACCGTCTACGACGCATTTATACGGCGCGGCCTCGCGAAGTTACGACCCGGTAGTTTGTGTGTACTGGCGACTGATGGCTGCACCGCCGTCAGTCGACCTTGCCTCGTGTTGTGCAGCGCAGCCTGCTTGTCAGGTGCGCACGGAGGTAGTATAAGTGGGCAAGCCAGTGCTCTAGCCGACTTTGCAGCTGACGCCGAAAGGGCTGCTAGAGATACTGCTGTCATTGGAGAAATACGGTGGTTGCCACTACTACTACTACTACTACTACTACTACTACTACTACTACTACTACTACTACTACTACTACTACTACTACTACTACTACTACTACTACTACTACTACATTCGTTTTCGTTTCTTTCCATTTTGTTCATAGCTGTCACTGAAGAATTGAGAGAAGACGAGAGGAGGAGGGAGGGGGGAAACGCGGAAATAGTAGGCTCGAAGAGAAGATAAAGCGAAGCGAGAGGGGTCGATGTGTTCATTTACGGCGCTGGCGCTATATTCGGGACATGAAGAACGTTGTCGTTCTGTGCGACATGAGCTGAACAGTGTGCGCAGGCAACCGACTAGTGCTTTTTCCAAACGTCGAGGTTTCTGCTCAGTTTGTACGAGGCTGCCTCGCCAGGTGCACTTGAGTAACGATGCACACCCGAATTGCCAAAGCTTCCCGCTATAACAGCTACAGGCACTTGGCCTACATACCATATAGGCGGCACCCTGGCGGAGCAACTGCCTGGAGTCTTCGCAGTGCTGTGCTCACCTGCAGATAAAATTTTCTTTCTTTTTTCTTCCAGTTTCTGTAAGCCGCTGCGATGACGCTAGTCGAAGTACCGGGGCTTAAAGCGAAAGCCCTAATACTGACGATATTTTTCCTTCTTTTCTGTTCACCTTAAATATGAAAGAAAATAGGGAGCAGGCGATAAAAAACTTAGTGGAGCTAGTGTAAGGAAAACGAACGAACGATGAATTCACAGAAGACTTAAGGCTTGTAAGCCGTAACAATTCTCCATCTCGACGTCGGACAAGAGTAGTAGACGCCTCCATTGAACAAGAAGTGCGCCTTTCGAGTGAATCGACTTTGAGCTTTCGTTGTTCCTATCTGTATTTATTTGTTTGTTTTATTTATATGGCTTTTCAAGATTGAGGGAGTGCTGGACGAACGAGGGCGTGATTGGGGATAGTTTCTCCAGCAGCAGGCAGGCTTTGGACGGAAGGACTCGATGAAAATTTGACGTACCGGCCGTTTTGCCAGGTCGTCACTGATAGAGCTAAATGTACAGACTGTGATAGGTGTGGGCGTGAATCGACGCCCGTCTTGAGCCAAGAGTCCAGGCAACGTGCAGCGGACAATTTGTTCGAAAGGAGTGCACGTCGTTAACAGTATTCACATTTAAAAAAAAACTTAAATGAAGCAGCCACCGACACCTACCAGTAGTGATGGCTACTCATTTTCACTTAGTCTTTCAAGAAAAAAAGAAAAGAAAGAACGTTGAGGAACACATCTTCAAATTTTGGAACACCAGGTGGTGATCGGAAAGCTTTTCGCGCTTTTTTAATCACGAGTGTCTCCAGGCCGGCGATTTTCTTAACTTTCGGAAAATATGTTGTGGCGTACTTGTTCCAGCCCACCCTTCACAACTGTCGCAGTGAGCTAACATTCACGTCAAATAAGCGCGAGTTTGACACTTGTGCTTACACTTAAATCAACATACATGCAACAGTAATTATACATACAGCGATCTCGTTCCCTTGTCCTTATCTTCCCGCTCCGCCCACCCCCCAGTGTACTGTATCAGACCAGATGCAACCTGGTTAACCTCCTCATGTTTTCTTGTCTCTTTCTATCTCTCTTGCTTCTGGGAGCTGTCTACAACGCAAGAGTGATCAATTCTAGCAGTGTGGATTTCACTGCTTGTCAGTCCGAGTGCCTTATTGCGTGCACTTACCTCTTCCCAACGCCGTATAGTTTCGCTCGGAAAACTCGCCAGGACTGAAAGAAAGCTGTAGGCGATGAGATATAACAAAACAGGATACAACTGTGAAAGTTGCCTCCACTTTTAGCGTTCATATATACACATATATATAAAGTACAACTGACACAAGAACGGGAGCGACAACTTTTAATTAAAGTGTCCCGTCTCGGCACCTATTCGTTATTTTGCTATTACGTTTCCTCTTCCGCCTGCCGTGTGTTTTAGATGTCGCCTCGTTGAAAGCTTACAACTCCAATTTTGTGGCCTGTGACAGCACTTTGCGAAGCCTTGTCTTTCCCGCTGAACGAAAAAATATAAGTATATCTCATGGACAGCGAGAGTTTAAAACCAGTGTTATTTTTTTTTCTTTTTTGTTTGTGTGTGTATTTGGGGTGTCACAAAAAGAGACGGTTCGTCTGCAGCATAGTGTGCGTTAGGACGATGCTTGAACCATTTCTTTTTTCTGCGACCCCAAGTTGACAACTTGCCAAAATTCAGAGCGTGAAATCATAAAACTTGTCAGCAAGAGGAGGATGAGGAATAAACTTTATTTTAGTACAGCAGGTTTATGAGACTATAGGCCTCTGTATACATAGATGACGGCCTCGAGCCCTTGGGCCCTGGCCGCATCTTCGGCCTGCTGGATGGTCTTAAGTTCTTCTTCCGGTGCAGAGCTGAGCCAACGGGGTCTCTCACCCATCTCCGGTCTTGCGTGTTTTATTCTGTGTGGGTGTCCGATGACAAGCCCAAACCATGTGTTGTAGGCCCGCCCTTTCGTGACAGAATCTAAATCTATCCGTGTAAAGGTCCAGGCAGTAGCGGTGATAGGCCACCAGGTTTGAGTACGTATCTGCTTGTAAGAGGAGTCATGCCGTCTCTTGCCGCCTGCTGCCGGGGGGGAAACGGGCCCTTCCCAGTTTATGGTGTTTGGTGATCTCGTTAAGACTAGTCATCCGGTCTCTCTCCGTTCCCAGCATTTGCGGGTGACCTGCTCTGTCCGTCAGTTCTGGAGCGAGGTTGTGCGCTATTTCTTTCCCTGGAAGGAAGAAGTGTGCGAGCGCCCACCTAATGTAAACATCTCGATCTTGTCAGCAAGATTCCCACTATTTCGCGCCCATTAAAAGTTATACAAGTCATTCACAGCGGCGCTTAAATAATTTCTTGTTGTGGCCTCAAAACAAGGCTTCATATTGATCTTGAGTTCAAAACATAGCTTCTTTTTAGAATCACTTGCTTCGCTTCGTACTCTTACCTAACGTGCATTCCACTTCTTGCGCCGGACTCAATTCGCCTAATTGCTACATTATTGTAGCTATTGCTACATTACTGTTACATTATAGTATAACTATAACCATACTATTATAGTATAGCTACATCATTACTCACTAAACTACTCTCTCGTGCACCGTAGGGTTTACCGTGAACGCTGCTTTGTGAGGTAATGCGCCTATTAACGTTCCTATTTGTTACTATCAGATACTTTTGATCATGGCTTGCTCCCTTATTTACAATTATTGTCACTTTGCCATGTTATGCAGCGTACATTGAAATAAGGCTTTCGACATGAGCCCAATTCGTATCCGTTACCTCAAGCCAATTAACTGGGGAGGAAATTGCGTCCGAATTCAAAAGTTTTCGTTCGTAATTGCTATTTACCATTAGTCTGCCGCCGTCGTTAATTGTATGCCCAGCATCAGAATTGGTCGAATTTTTCTCTTGCAAAAACTTCTAGCCTAAGAGCTCATTGAGAATACGGGCCTATAGATTCATACGACCCTGTGGTTATCTCATCAAGTTTTGCAGCCTCTGGAAAAGAACGTTTGTTGATAAAATACTGAGCCAATTACAAGAACACTCAAAGGTCTGCTGCATGTCTTAGCGCGTATAGGTTACATCACTGGACTAATAACGCTCTTGAAATATCTTTTCTATGTGTTCTTGCTGTCTTTTTTTTTTTTTGATTTGCCAGATATGTGGCATTATATTGTGTTTTGAGCTGGCGCAGGTGTTATGTCTCTCCTTCGGTTCTTTGCTTGTGTTTCTCGCTTTATTGCTTCTCTAAGAGTGAAAGAAAAAAGTTACTGGTAACGCAATTAGTTGGAGTGTTAGTCCCAGGAAAATGTCATTTCATGTTGTGTAATAAAGAAGGTATTGTCATCAACTTTCTTGCTTTATTTTTGACGATTAAGGTAAGCGTAGCCTTGATATATATATATATATATATATATATATATATATATATATATATATATATATATATATATATATATATATATATATATATTGTGTGTGTGTGCGCGCGCGAACAGCGATCCACAATGTACGTATCCCGCCAGAAATGCCTCTCAGCGTCGAGTCGGTGGATGCACCGAAAGCGGCCGCACCGAAAAGCAGCGCGCCTCCCTACACACACCGCATATAGCGGTCCCCGGGACCAGGCCGCCGCCACCCGTACACGCCTGCGTAAGCCCCATGTTTGCTCACGCGCATTGTATATTGTGCAAACAACGCTGCCTGCGCGCAGAATGCTTTGTAGCGGCTACCGTTTACCTTTGTCGTGGCCGTACAATTTGTAAATGCCGCGCTATAAAAGTGCGACCACGCGCATGCCGCTGCTTCCGATATCAGGCGCGGTTTTTTGCGTCAGTTGCGCGCATGCCTACAACGGTGCTATGCTGCATACTATTACGTATCATGAATGCGTGCCTGCGTGCAGGCTGTTTGTATTGCTGCTTGCGCAGCGAGCAGCGGCGCAATAAAATTGCTCGCGGTGCGTGCATGAAAGTTACTTCTTTGTCCAGCGTTTCCCTCGTCCTAAGCCTTTATTTCTTTTTTCTTTGCGTTGCGCGATCGAATATATATTGGTCTCTAGGCGCTGCGACGCTCGGCGCTTTCCCCTATGTGCTTCAGCTCCGAACTTTTGGTTCCTTTACAAGAGCGCAGCTTTCAATAGCGATGCAATAAGTCTATGCCGCCGCAAGCTGCATGTATAGAGTTCTCTTCTCTTTGCATCATAATAACGCCGGTTCGAGGACAGGGACAGTGTTCCGCTCGGGCGTAAGATTGGAATTCGAGGGATGGGATATTATCGGCACTTAGCACGATAAGACGAAGATGTAAAGCCGCGAAACAACGTGAAATAAAAGAGAGAGAGAGAGAGAGAGAGAGAGAGAGAGAGAGAGAGAGAGAGAGAGAGAGAGAGAGAAGAGGTAGATGTTGAAAGGAAGACAACTGCGTTTTTTTTTTTTTTCAAACACTGCCGCGAAGTGGTTAGCCGAACCTCACCCCCTCCCCCCCGCCCTCCCACCACGCCACCCCAACCCCATTTTCACTGATTGTGAGAGAAAAGATGAAATTGCCGTTCCCTCTGGTGTGCCTCATAACAAGATCGTTGTTTTTGGTGCGTAAAAATCAAGAACGTTTATTCGCTGCTCTCAATTTCTGTGGCTTCCCTTGTGTAATATGCCGTCTTCGGGTGTTCTCGTCAATCGAATAAACTCACAAGTTATGCCCGCTGTTGTGACTATACCTCTCAAGCATTTCACCTTTGCTGCTGAACATAGCTCGACGCAAATACTTGCTTATAACGCTAAGTATTACTTCTGCGAATGACGTTATATATATATAAAGCAATAATTCATGTGTTCAAACGGGCAGTACTGCCCGCTTGAACACAAAATGCCCCTGTAAACCACGAGAGCTTTGTGACTCTAATTTACCGCCTGGTTAGCGAAGCGCGTATCGTTGTTGTGTTTGTTCAACGGCACACAAATGGAATACATTCCGTGAATGGAACTTTTCCACGGGCACTGAACTGGAGCTGGGACCTATCCAGAAGGAAATTAAGAGTTTTCGCCGCGAGCGCTCACCGCGACAAGGACGAGTATAACACAAACTGGCGAATGCGCAAAAAAAAGAAAAAGAAAAAAAAGGCGCCTACGTAGCAGTCTCTGAACGAAACATTATTCCCTTAACCGGATCGCCTAACGAGCCGGACGGAGGTCCGTTCGCAACCCCGTCGCCGCATATACATCCGGGCCTTCTCGTTATGGTGGCGCTCCTTCCTTAGCGCGCGTGCTTGTGGCTCCTGTTTACGTCTAACACCGTGCACGTGCCGTTCCACTTGCGAGAAGCAAACAGACGACGGGTCAACTTCTGCTTCCCGCCGTGCGACGCGGTGATCACGGTCTCGCTCACGAGAGCTGCGATCGAAGAACGGCTGCGCCCGATAAGCATCTTTCGTTCGAGCTCGCCTCCTTTCCGGACCCGCTAGAGAGAGCGCCCCCTGGGGGACTCGTTCTACGGCACTAGTCACGTAAACGCTTCCGGGCACGCGCTCGATTACGATCGCATTTGCGTTCATTGAGAAAGCGGGAACTCTCGGAGCGATAGGTCGTAACCACAACAATAATCAACGAGGTTTCGTTTTCAAGGGAATACGATCGCCGTTCCTGAAGCCAATGGGCGTATGAATCGTTTTGCCGTGCAAAGTGCCTCCAGTGTTATGAGCTGTTGTCGTCGTTAAGTGCCGTATACTCATTTAGTACCTAATGGTGTCGCCAGCTTCCGTGTTTAATTTTGCAATTATTGTCGCGAGAAAGGCACGGCACTCTGGGCCAACTGCTTTAGCTCAAGGGCACGACGACACGAAAAGTGCTTTCGGTTCGCCTAATGGGGCACGCATCCATGTATGGCTTTGTCAGAGTTCCTCGGAACTTTTAGCTATGTATGCTCTGCGCGGAATCAAAACGACTGCCACACCATTGCACAAGATAGGAACTTCATAAGATGTATCAGTGCAAAGAGGAGCGGGGAGTGATGTAGGGATGCCCACAATTGTGCCTCCGGGTAATAATTGACCCAAGTGAAAAACAAGAAAGAAAGAAACATCCTAGATGACTGTTGAGTAACGGCATTAAATGACGCATTCAGCTCCTTTTGCGGCAGTGTATAGCCTGCGTTTCCTTAACAGGCCGGCCACACTTACTTTTGCCCTATACAAAGCATGTGCTTGGGGTGGCGCGTGGTCTGGTCGCGCTTACACGAAGAAAAGAAAACATAAAAAAAAATAGAAGGCATACCTCTCAAGAAGTTACTCCTGTCGCTTTTCAACAATTCGCGTAAGGACTGATATCATTGCACCAATCTGGCGACCCCATTAAGTGCTCGGAGGTGAGTGGAACCGGGTGAACAGCTCGCTGCGGCGACAGGTTTTCACAGAACTTCTTTCCGCGATGACGATTTCCCCGTTTCCGAAAGTGAGCGAGAGGGGAGAACGTCGTAGCGCCGAGCGTCCCCCCATGTGCATATCTTTCTTGGCAGTGGCTGCTCTTTTGAAGAAGGAAATAAAATAAAATAATGGTCATGAAATGGAACGAACTCTACCGATAATGGCTACGCTCTGCCAAAATGGGGGGACATATTCTACCCAGCCCTCCCCGCGCTGCGTAAAATTACGGGGCCACGCGTTGCGTGGCCCCGTAATTTTTATCTCGCGCGCTACGCCGATGTCGCATTTCATTTCGTTCCAGCGTTTTTGATACACATTTGCTCAAAGTATAGGCGTTGTATTTCTCACGTGGCGCCATTTCTTGCTTAGTTGTTTTTGTTATGGTGGTCTTATGAGGCCGATAGAGACTGTGAGAAAGAAAGAAAGAAAGAAAGAAAGAAAGAAAGAAAGAAAGAAAGAAAGAAAGAAAGAAAGAAAGAAAGAAAGAAAGAAAGAAAGAAAGAAAGAAAGACCTCACTCTATCATAAGAATTCATCGCGAGGGCACATCTTGTCGATGGTGCAAGGTGACTGTTACTTGCTTCGTTCTTTTTTCAATATCATTCATCTCTCAAATTCATCTTAATGAGATTGGCTGCCGTTCAACGTCATTATTTAACCACGTACCCGATGGCCCAGCCAGCGTTCACAGATACTGTGAGCCAAACAGCAAAGATGTTGAGATTTAGCAATTCATACCCTAATTGCGAGCCTCACCCACTTAAGTTCGTAATAAAGTTAAACTTTATCGGTTCAGTGTACGAGAATCATGTCAAGGAAACGAGAATTTCTGCCAAGGAATATCTTCTTTCTCTTTTTTTAGTTTCTCTCTTTTCTTTCATTTTTCTTCCTTTATTTAACCTTGGATTGATTTGGGAGTAGAATCTCTCTTTGAAGATTACATCTTCCTTTCTTTTCAGGTTTTTTTTTTTTTTTGCTTTAGAAAGTAAAGTCGAAGCTTTTAAACGGAACTGTGCACCGGTTTTTAACCTTTTTCAGCCGATATGATGAAGATCTTGCCTTTGGCGTACGCGCCACGAACCGCTTTCCCGGTTACCTAAGACGAATTTGGACATCGAAAAAAAAAAATAAGGAAATCAAGACCGACACATTGATTTCGATATTATCTGCAGGAGGGCGTAATAGAGCATTCCTTGCAGGCTTTCACTCCTTTATATATCGCTGATGTGCCCACCACATCTTTGTTTCCGGAACCGTTAGTCCACAGCCTCTTCAAAAAGTTTAGGAGCCACTGCACTAGATGACAAACACTGCTCAAGGACTGCAGCTGGGCTTTGTGGCGGGGCATGCATGACTGTGAAGCTCAAAGAAATGAATTAAGTCTGAATTAAGGTTCCACAGGTGTTCCGGTACGTGACCTAATAACAGCTTTTTTTTCATGTGAACTCGTGGTGTCGAAGTTCATGACAAATGAACTGTCAGAACAAGTCCTTGCAGTATGAACCGCTGTACTTTGTCCGTATGCGTGTGCTGTCTTAGGGCGCGCACCATTCGTGCCCTGATCCGAGCTCTGGTCTCTTTTCCTCCAGGGTGTACCAGCGTACTGTCCTGCCCGCCCAGCTGTGTCTGAATCCGTAGTCGAAGCCACGGAATAAGGCGGAGGCCAAATGAAGAGCCACACCGTGCGTAGCCGGGGCGTTCATCCATGAATCGGCTCTACAGCGTCCTCAGCAACTTCCAGCAGCAACCTGTCACCAGCCACCGAATACTGGTTAGTCTCTGCACTTCTTCCGAGATGTCTTTGCCGATGGAAATTGTTTTCTTATAAGGGCACATGGAGGTGACATGTTTGCTTAGTTTTCTTGTCCTTATTTGTTTGTTTGCGTGTCCTCATTTTTTTTTAGTTTGCTTCTTTATTTTATTATTTCTTGTTACTTGCTATTGTAATACTCGATGGAATTGGCATCAACGCAGAAATTTAAAGCTTTTCCGAACGACAGCACTTTTGTTTTCTCCATTACAAAGTTGGCAAGACAACCACGGACAGGCTGCTTGCGTCCCCGAATTGGGCCAGAAATTGCACCGAACCGTCTTTCAGAAGACAGAGGGTACAAGATGAAGTACACACACACACACACAAAAAAAAAACGTTACAAATGACGTGAGAAAGCTGTAGCATAAAACTGCTTTCCTGTTTCTTTTTTTTTTTCTAGAGCAAAAGGAAGTCACAAGATTTAAAAGAGAGAGAGAGAGAAAACACATGATGCGTCTACCGTTACTGTGAGACCACTCATTCTAAGACCATGAGAAGCTAATTATTTCTCTCTGCATATTTTCTAGCTAATAAGGAGAAAATTCTAATGAAAGTAGATTTGGTCGACCAGTAATGCATTAGCTAGACTACATGATCCAATATTTTTGAGAAACTTATAACCGACTAACGCATAAATCAGTGAATACTTTCATTGTCCATACGATAATTTGACATAACGCTTATTAGCGTTATCTCAAGTGACAGCAAGAAGGCTGATGAATTTGGACAAAAATTATCGTTAGAATAACTAAGCGATAAACGCTAGACTTCCAGACTTTCATTCCGTTTCTTTTTTCCTTATTGGGATTTAACCTTGTTTGCGGGTTTCTTTGTTTGTTTGCAAGTACCGCCACCTTAGCAGCACAGTTTAAAAGAATGCTACTGCAGAAATTTACAGTAAGGACTGGGAAAGAAGTGCTAAAACCCCGGCCTACATTGCAGCATACACGGTCAATCTAGTACTCTATTTGCATATCTAATCAGTATCGCCGTTTAATGAAAACATTGCGGAAATCTGTCCAGAAAAGTGCCGGGACGTATACCCGTGCAACGGGGTGAAGCGCAATTGCGATTCATGGCCCTCAGCGCTATAAGATCTTCCACGTTACGTCCATTAGCTCTTCGGCAAAGACGTCGGCCTTGTTTCGCCCCTCAACGCCGATGCGTCTCGCCCATTCCTTCACGAAGAGGATATGGAAAGATATTGCGGAAGAGCACGGCGAAGGTACGTTCCAGGTAATTTCCAACGCGGTGAAATTTGCAAAAGGCCTATACCGTCCAGGATTATATAACACCGCTTTCTTTTCCACGATGACTCATTGCGGGGAGGAACCATCTCAGGGAAAGCCGCTGAAGCGGGACCCGTGCGTCTCCTTGTATACTGTTGAAGAACGAGTTCGCTCGTTTTTCGTTACGAATGCCAAAGCGCGAGATGCCCATCGCGTTCCGGGATAACCCCCAAGGCTACAATAAAACTGGTCATGGTGGTTCAACTGGTGGCATTTGAATAACTGCCGCCCAATTCATTTCCACGTCGTTTGAATTTCATTACGCATGCAGCTGGTTCTGTGCCGACGACCGCGAGCGAGAAAGGTGTGTATACGAAGAATAACCCGCGGGAATACCTCGTTCCTCTTATTGTCTCGAGGAACAGAGGGGCACTGTGAAACGTTATGAAAAAAAGGAAAGGAAAAGGAAAGAAATGAATATCACCTGACACGCCAAAGCGACAAGCAATATATAGTAGGAGGTTACAGGGCAGAAACCTAAGAGGAAGATGAAGCTACGAAAGCTGCCAGTCTCTTGGCACTAGAGCCTCAGCTATAGAGCCGTTGCGTTTAGAGTGGTGACAGTAAGCACCGTATTCACGAAGTGTTACGTGATCTTAAAAAGCACCTTAACCCCCCCCCCCCTCCTCTTCTTATGATTCATAAAGAACACTGGAAAAGCTCTAGTACCAGTCAAACAACAATAAACTTCTGCGCACCACTATAATAGGCTTCCTTCCAATCGGAAAAGTTATCTCGATTCAACGCACTGTGGGAATCGACGCTACGGGAAGTACCTTGCAGACAGCTATTCAGCATTGTTTGGGGTTCTGCAAAACGTTACGAGGTAGGCCAACATGTTTGTGTAAGGCTAGCAGTAGTGTACGCGTATACTTCGGGAGGACTGACTGTTGGGCTAGTGGGACATGCAATAAAATTATGATAGATAAGCGCAAATATAATAACCGGCACAAAGAACAAAGTACACAAGGCCGGGTGCGACAAAGGCGGACAAAGTGGACAAGAGCCCGTCCTTGTCCACTTTGTTCTTAACGTCCGCTATTCATGTGCTCTAATCTACGATGGTTATGGCAGTAGTGCGCGCGACGCGATAACTTTTGAAGATACGGTCACTTTTGAGAGGTTTTGCGTGACTAGCGACTGACGCGTCGGCGTTGACGAACGACACAATCCTCCTGACACACTGAAAATCATGGTGTCCTGTAGCACAGGACCAAGGAAGCTGTCGCCCGCTGACACCAACGCTTTCGGTGCAGTAGTGGAGCGAAATTCTCGCGAAAGTGATTGTATCCTCGAAAGCGAATATACGGCCGGGAATAGCACCTTTGCACGTAGCAACAGACGCGCGCGGTCCTGCAGATCAGTCAGTTTGTGAGAAAGACAGGTGATGCATTCCCGGTTAGTGAACGCTCCGCGAAGTGGCTTTTACCGAGGACCATGCGATTGCCAGCCAATCCGTCATAGTGGGTATGCGCCACTCATTCAGGGAAATCAAGTCGACGCGTATACAGCGCCCAATGCGAGCATTATCCGCCTGCTTGCGCAAAGTGGCCATGGTGTAATCAGGCCACGGTCACTTTGCGCAAGAGAGGAATAATACATTGCCAACATTGCGTTTTTCATAGTGAGTGTCACTCACTTGCTTATGCGTTAACGTAACTTACATCTAAAATTACCCGTGTAATAAATATCACGAGGGAACAAAAAAACATTGACAGTCACTTAGCATACGCCAAAGAGGGTGATGGCGAAAGCCTGCACGCTCGAGAGACAGTCATTAAATTACTTGACATTCTTATTCGAATGCGTTGTTACTTCTTATCTTCTCCTACCAAAGGTCGTGGGTTAGAGTGCCTTAATTGACCCTGCATTAATGAACTGTGCCTTAATTAACCTCGCCTTAATTAACACCAAAATTCGATTTCAATCAAAATGTGGGGGTTCGACTTCCACCGAAGATCGTGGGTTCGAGTGCCTGAATCAACTCTACATTAATTAACTGTGCCTTTCTCTTTTTCTTTTTTTGCATTGTGAGCGGCATCGGAGCCAGCTGTGGAAGAAGGCCATGATGAGCGCGCGAGAAGTGACACGAGCGCGTGTCTGCGCGAGACGAGCTCACATGACTTTCTGTACCGCACGCCATGTTTTCAAGGTCACTATATGATGAGGCATTCAAGGCTTTCGCCTTCATCTAGCGGCCACAGTATAGCGATTAGAACACTCGTTTTCAAAGCATGAGATCGTTCTTTGAGTCTTAGGTACAGAATAGCCGTTTTGTAGGCACGTTTTTGGCATCCAGAATCGCATAAAAAATACATCTTCTGACCCCCACTGATGAATCTGGGGAATTCTTCTCGCCATTAAAATTACAGCACCAAGTGATGCGAAGTGCCGCGGCAGGATGGAAGGAACAGAGCCAGCGAGGAGTCAAGATGTTACTGTGGTCAAGAGCTGGGTATTCACAAGTGCCAAGCTCGTGATTTCTGTGATACATATACTTGTTCTAACTGCAGGGTGTGAGCTTACCGAAGCTTGTACGGACTTTAGAACAAATATATTAATGTTGTTGAAATATATATAGGTCAAATATCTTTCCCATAGGTGAAAAGAAAAAATGCTAAAGAAACGTGTGCAGCCCAGCCTATGCCGCTCAGTTTGCCGTACATTCAGTGCGATAGCTACAGGCTAAATGAACTGAAATCTTGTCCTTTCGACCGGATACACGGTCATGCGGATACACGCGAAAGGCTACAAATCCAGAGGGTCGATTAACATTGGGTTTGAGGTCCACACTGTCCTTGAGGTACCCACGATGCGAGTCCTGGGTTTGTGGCTTCAGAGCGACGGGAGAGCAGCACAGACGCTCAAAACCATCAAATCCACAACTCATAACATAGCCCAAATGATACGTCGAGTGACGTATCGAAAGGTGGGCATGCTAGGATACGATTCCCTGAGGCTCGTACAGGCCTTAGGGCCAAACAATGAAATCTTCCTTACCTCAGTAAGGAAGCCTTCATTGCAGTGAGGCTACCTTATGTCACTCTGAAAGCTTCCTTACTTAGGGGCCCTCGGTGAAGGCTTCATTGGTGCTTCCTCAGCATAAGGTAGCTCCAAACCTACCTTCATGCGTCCTTACGCCGCTCTTTGCTCTGAACGAGCGCTTCACCTCACTGCTTAACCACGTGACGTTTGCTCGCGCATGCGCGCTGTCGCCCACCTGCGGAGAAGCGCGAGCACAGTACGTCTTACCAGGCATATTCGTTTCAGTCACGCGTGCAGCACGGAAGCGTTGCTAGGCGTTGCTAGGCGTTGCACGACGCCGGCGTGCCAGCGTTGCTGGAGCACATCAAGTTTTGCACTGTAATGCGCTACTTTTTAAAATTTAGTAAACAAAACTAGAAGAACGCGTCCACGCTTCTCTGTATTAGCTCTTCAATCGAAAGATTGTGCGACGATAGAACATTTTTTTATTGAATTATGGTGTTCGCGTAAAGCTTTAAGAGATAATCTTGAACCCAGGCATGCGGCAACCGCTCGTTACGTGAGGACGAGTGAAGGGAGCTTTCAGAGTACGCTTGCTTCCTCCATCGGTCCTTCGCTCTAAGGAGGCTTCACGTAAGGTTAGGAAGCGCTCGAAGGAAAGGAACGTCTCATTGTTTGGGCCTTAGTAATTAGTCGAGTTACGTATGGCTTACCTCACCAAATCCTGAACAGGGAAGAGGAAAGGCAGGCCATCACAAAATTCGAACCGCTTTCAAGGCGGCTCTCGGCCTGCCTAAATGTACCTCCACGAAGCGCATGCTAGCTTTGGGAGTACATAATGCTTTCGATGAAACCAGGCAGGCCACTTTGATGCGACAAAGGGAACGCCACGGATTCACAAAAACTGGTAGGGCAATATTGGCTCGACTCAATGTCCCGGCATACCCCATTTATCTCACCGAACAGGTCGTTCCTATCCCTCCTTCGGTGGTATCCTAAATTACAGTAGGTACAATTCTCAAGAACATGCATGCAACATGTTGTTGCATGAACATGCAACAAGGAAAGGCGCAAAGCACGCGCACACTATATTCAATCGGCGTACTCTAATAACCCTAGGTACTATACGTACTACACGGACGCAGCTGTGTATGCAGAGGCGTCCTATCAAAATCCCATCAATCTAAATGCCAAAAACATCCTTGCTCATCAGCGCTGAGTCCGCAGAAAATACCCGTCGCCTAACCCAAACCTTGGCTGGGAAGAGGCCGCCGATTGGCGCAAGATACAGACTGGGGTGTTCCCCCATCTAAAATTGCTAAACCCACTCCCTGTAGGGCCAACTGCCCTGTCCTTCCGACTTTCATCATCATCATCATCATCATCATCATGGTTAAGCCCACTGCAGGGCAAAGGCCTCTCCCATACTTCTCCAACTACCCCTGTCATGTACTAATTGTGGCCATGTTGTCCCTGCAAACTTCTTAATCTCATCCGCCCACCTAACTTTCTGCCGCCCTCTGCTACGCTTCCCTTCCCTTGGAATCCATTCGGTAACTCTTAATGACCATCGGTTATCTTCCCTCCTCATTACGTGTCCTGCCCACGCCCATATCTTTTTCTTGATTTCAATTAAGATATCATTAACTCGCGTTTGCTCCCTAACCAAATCTGCCTTCCGACTTTACTTCATTGCAATTACTCGTCCTTTTCCTTGGAGTTTAGTCATTTGAAGAGGTCAAAGACCACGTAGTTAGTAAAGCATAGACAGGCGCGGTGCAAGAAGTAAAAGAAGGGCAAGCAAAGCGTCTCGAACGCAACCCATTGTGAACAAATTTCGAACGTCAACCATGAAAAAAGTAGCGTTGACGTTATGTCTGTCAACTGTAAGCAACATGTTGTTTTGTTGCTGATAACTTTGGGTTCTGCGTACTCGCTTTCTTTGCTAGTAAGGCAACAAAGAAAAGCATACTTTATTCAGCCGCGACGAAGACCTTGTGAAACTGAAATGCTAAAAATACATTGTACGATCAGTACATTTCATTTTGTAAGAATAAGATGTCTTCATTTTATTTCCGAGCACAAAGGAAACCTTTCGCGGCCATCCATGTTTTCTGCGTTTCATTGATTAAAATCCCTCTCTCCCTGCCTCTTACATAATAATCCAGGTCCCCTGCATACATCGCGAATGCACGTAATTATCTACGAGTACTATTTTAGTACCTTGGCAACATTCCCTCACTCGAGAAAAGAAGATGAAACAGCGACAAGGCGCCAATCAAACTGTTAAGCCAATTTTTCACTTAGCACGTTTTCTTTTTTTTTTCTGTAATGTCCTCAAAATCCATGCTAACTCAGCGCAGGTCTGAGTAGGGCACCCTTTAACGGTATCTGTACAGTTTCGCCGTGATTATGCGCGTATGCATCGCGCGTTTCCACTTCACGGCCGAGAGCATTCATTTAGATTAAATCCAAGGCCTGGTCCTTTCGTCGGCGGATCGTCTCATGCGAAGGGCTACCGTTCAGTTTTTCACTGAAGCACCGCCAGCCACAACCAGCGCCTTAAAGAGATTTGTGCTCGCGATCCCGCTGCCGCGGTTCCACCGCGAACGCAGCTTCAGATCGGCACGCTCGACTGACGCACGAGGCCAGAAAAAAAAAAAGAAAAAGAAAACGAGACAAAAGCAGACAGAAGGGAAACGCGAACTCGAGCAACAAAACTGAAAAGATCCCATGGCGGAGGCAAAAGCGTACAGTTATACCGTTTGTCTCGACGATATCATACTCTCCCTCGATGGGGCAATGGGTTCCCAAAGACCCCTCAGTGCTTGGAATACCCAAGTTGGCCTTTGGCGGCTTCTGTCGCCGTGCTCGACCCTTCGAGAAGATCGCTTCCAGACCCTGGTCACGCGCTTCTGCGGCCTCGCACGGTAGTCAGCCAGCAGTTTGTTCGCAGCTGCGTGTTTCTCTCCACGGGACGGGCGATGCTCGGTGCGGCGTGAGCACGGCTCGACGTGTTTCCCCACGCAATGTGTCTCATTCGCAGCGCTTCCTTTCGGTTCTGTGAGCTGCCTCTTGCCTTCTTTCGCGTCTTTCCTTTCTTGCCATTTCACAACGCGATGCTATAGGCTTCTGTGCATACTGATTACTGGTCCTAGTTTGTGGGCGTGTCTTGTTCCTTTGCTCATTGCGAGGTAGCTTGAATTACTAGTGTAAGTCGGGCGGAAGGAGGGTGTCGTAATCAATGCAGAACTTGTAAGTGATACAAGTGATCTTTTACGACCGACCGACCGACCGACCGACCGACCGAGTGAGTGAGTGAGTGAGTGAGTGAGTGAGTGAGTGAGTGAGTGAGTGAGTGAGTGAGTGAGTGAGTGAGTGAGTGAGTGAGTGAGTGAGTGAGTGAGTGAGTGAGTGAGTGAGTGAGTGAGTGAGTGAGTGAGTGAGTGAGTGAGTGAGTGAGTGAGTGAGTGAGTGAGTGAGTGAGTGAGTGAGTGAGTGAGTGAGTGAGTGAGTGAGTGAGTGAGTGAGTGAGTGAGTGAGTGAGTGAGTGAGTGAGTGAGTGAGTGAGTGAGTGAGTGAGTGAGTGAGTGAGTGAGTGAGTGAGTGAGTGAGTGAGTGAGTGAGTGAGTGAGTGAGTGAGTGAGTGAGTGAGTGAGTGAGTGAGTGAGTGAGTGAGTGAGTGAGTGAGTGAGTGAGTGAGTGAGTGAGTGAGTGAGTGAGTGAGTGAGTGAGTGAGTGAGTGAGTGAGTGAGTGAGTGAGTGAGTGAGTGAGTGAGTGAGTGAGTGAGTGAGTGAGTGAGTGAGTGAGTGAGTGAGCGAGCGAGCGAGCGAGCGAGCAAGCGAGCTGGGCAGTCATTCGCTTAGCAGGAAGTCATTAAGTCATATACGGTCAGTCGATGAGCGAAATTACTATAATACAGAAAATCGCTAAGGAAGCTGATAAAGCTTCCGAACAAGCATCTTTGTGTATGGTTGGCTTCCTTTATAAGGCACGCCTACTCCTTGTCTTTGAGCGTGTACGTATGAAGGCTATATTGGGCGGCGCATTCGTGTTTCGTGGAGCCGGAGCTGCTTAAACCACATCAAAGGAATAAATAAATCCGGACAACTTTCGCTATGAACCCAGTTACTGCGAGTAGTCAAGTTCTCCAAAGGTTCACTTAATCGGGGCTTACTAGCGCCGACTGCTACCGATACATGTAGCTGTTGAAGTAGACGCAACTACAGCGTACATTGCGCCTGGCAAACTACTGTAGTTAACTTATTGCGTCTTACTCTCTTTCTATTTGTCTCTGGTAGTGGGTAAAGAAAAGACAAATGAAACTAATCTCGATATTGGAATTTGGGGGCAGCTCTCCTGGTTCTTCATCAACACGAGAAGCTTAGCGCAGAACAAGAAACAGACCTCGTCGAGCAACAGTACGGCTTAAAATCGATGTACTCACCCCGCCACGCTTGACGGGGCCAGTTTTGTTCCCCCTCTCTATTATTGCCTTTTTATCGCCAAGCATCTAGGGAAGGACGATGGAGCGTTAAATGGCACTCTAAAATTGGGGTCCGAGAACGGCTCCGATATTGCTTCCGCGTTAAACCTTGCGCAGTAGCAGTGACAATCAGCGAAAGCGAACTCCGAAAAACCATTTGTCTCTTCCAACTGCTGCAGACGTTGCACTACCGTACCAGCACTGGTACATTTGGCGGTGACGTTCATCGGTCCTCCGCCTTTTATAAAGCGTCGTGTAAAGCTTCACGTTCCCTGAACTTGTCTCGAGTCAAACCAAACTGCAAGTGAAGTTGTAAGGTTGCACTTGCGTGGCGTGCGCACTCACTCGCCCCCCCCCCAGTGGCGTAGCCAGAATTTTTTTCGTGAAGGGGAGGGGCGAGCGACAAACTGCTTGGTCTGCGGTTGCCCTGATCCGTCATTTGGAATAATATCTTCCATTTTTACACTTCCTCATCTTCCTTTCTGAAAAGCAGTAAAGGTTTGCGCCCCTTGTGGTGGCATATTTGTCAGCCTGCTCCTTCGTATCCCTTTTTCGCTGTAATATAAATGTTCTGAAGTGGACAAATGTGATGTATTAATTTTCAGCTTACAAAAGGTTGCTGAGAACTGAAATAATAATAATAATAATAATAATAATAATAATAATAATAATAATAATAATAATAATAATAATAATAATAATTCTCGACAAGTCGCTTAACTGTACAGTTCACTAGCACGCCAGCTAACAATCTTAGAATAAAGCGAAGAATCAATCCAATCTGAAATTCCTTCTTTTTTTGTGATAGGAACTATGCAGACACGTCATGAGAATTTCCGCCCTTGCCGCCGCCGGGATGTTCTTTATAAAGTACGAGTGCGATAAGCGCGAATCGCCTGCACGGCGTATGGTGCGGTTTCGAGGGTGAGCCGAGAAAAGGATGGTGGCTTGAGGCACGCAGTCTTCCTGTGCACTCATTGTTGCAGGTCACGTGATCGAGTGCACGCCAAGGTCGATCCAAATGGGTGATGAAGCCTTGGCCGAAAGGTGGTCCAGAATCAATCGTAAACGACATGAGCATGGGGGCAGCTATTGAAGCACGACTGTGTGAGGAGGGAACAAACTGAGAAAGGGAAAACCATTTCTTAGTTAGACGAAGAGAGAGTGTGATTTCATTCAATGAAAATAAAAATTTCTAATCAGTGTTACGCATGTATCGCGAGGAAAAAAAAGACAACTCTCTTTTCCTTTATCATTGAGAATAAATATGTCTTTTTCAGCACCCGATAAAAATAAAGAGACGTGACGTTCACATTGCTATCAGCTGCAATGCAATGCAGCTCTTGAAGTGTGCAGAAAGGCGCGCTCGTGAAGTCTACCTCCTGCTAAATGATCCCCTCAGACGTTTTGTTGTTTTTGCTCGTCAACGGTTGCCTGAATTCTGGTGGCACGGTGTTGGCGAACTCTGTTTCATCGTTATTCTACTTGTTCAGTCATACGTAGTGAGCTACGACCACCAGATAATAGTTTAGCTGCCTTTGTGCGGCTGCGCTGCCCGACGGGGTTGGTGTCCGACGATGTGACCAGCATTAAAGACCCAAGTCTTTCTTCGGTGCGCGAAGGAACGATGTCTTGAGCATGGTAAACCCGTACGACTGAAATGTTCGTGAGTGTTCCCGCGAGATATGTCCAGCTGTGCTTTCTCTCGTATTGGTAAATAGCCCCCGAAATATTGCGACATATTGTAATTCGATAACAAGGACGCGAGCGACATTCAATGGCGCGAACGGTGCAGATATTACGTGCGCGGAGCCGAGCACCCTGACAAATCCTGACATGTATTTCACAGCTGATACTGCACGTAGCAACTCCCTAAAGCAAATTGCTCTCTAGCAGACAAATATAGGCTTTATAATTTTTATAGATTTCTCCACATTGCGTGTAAGGGAGGCGTTTCTGCAGGGAACTGGCGGAAGTTATTGATGAGATAACGTTCAAGTAACGGTCGCCCGTGGACTTTTCTGTATATATGTGAAAGCGTAAATACTGACTTCGACGCACGTTGTTTATTTTCTTATTAGTGCCAACCGGAAGGGACCAACACATGAAACAAGTTTAGGTTAGTGGAGTTGAGTAAAAGTTCACGTCTTTATGCCCGCTTTCATACTTGCCAACATGCGACTCCGACTGACCACAGAACAGCAATAAACCGCTTTATTGCATTTGACTTTTTGCCTTTACGGTGCTTCGCTTAGCTGATAAGCAACATCCTGTCACTCAGAAGGGTGGTTTGCTGGGCGAGTTGGTGAGAGGTTCTTGACTTAGGCAGCGCGAATTAACATGGATAATTTTAAATGTCTTAAAAAAATTTGGTCACTACCGATCCATGTATGAACGGTCTGGCTTTTTAGAAAGGCACACCGAAACTATTACAGCGTTCACTGCAAGCGCTCATCAACTTTCTACCTTCCCACTATAGCGTAAGAAATTAAAAAAAATGTATTTCACAGGTATGCGTGTTATGAGCATACGCTTCCAGCGTTATTCGCCGCGTCGCCATATATTGTTCCCGTAGGCTTTTACGATCGGCCAGCGAGGGTTCTAACCATGATCAGCAAGCTGCAACGAATCGTTTCGTGAAGCCAACAATGCGCCCCTTCGGATAGCGCTACGACACCAGTAAGGCTGGACACGTTTGGTGGACTGAGTATTGTTAGCTAGTTCGCTGTCGCCTGCACGGACCAATTGGAGTAAGGAAAGTCCTGGAAAAGGGTGTCCTACGGAGCTCCCCCACGATCTCCGGTAATCGTCACGATCGTTTGACATACACGGCAGCTAACGACGCAGTCAGCTCTGGAATCAAGACGCACCAGCTTGAGTCAAGCGTGAGAACCCCTGTCTACGAGGCCCCACTCCGTTCGGTGTGTTCAGTGAAACAAAAGTGCGGAAGTGAGTGTGCACGTGACCCCTCGGCCTCAAAGGCTGGTCGGTCCTTCGACGACATTGAACGCTCCGACTGGACGAAGGTTGAATGGCAGGAAGGACAAGGGGGTTGTTTTAAGCAGCCGTTTCTGCTGCTGTGCGTGCTTCGTTTTCAGCCATGCTAGACTGATGAGATGTAATGTTCTCCGCCCTTCATGTAGATATTGTAAATAAGTGCCGTATTCCTAGTTCTCGACGAAAACAAGTTCCTCCCTTCAACAACGTCCTTAGCGTGGATGAGTCGGACGACGGCATGGGCCAACTACCCCTTTTGACATGCCCTAGCCCAACTCTTACAAGGCATTTCCTGTGGATCTCCACGATAATTATTATCACTTCAGGTAGGGAGGGAGGGAGGGAGGGAGGGAAGTCAACGTCCACAGATTACGATTGATAATGCGCGGCAAGAAAGCTTTGTAAATATATCCAGCCATTTTTTTACACTCGCGCTATTTTTGACAACTTCTCATAAGAGTGTTTTGATTGCAATCTTTCGTAAAGCAACAGCAAGGCACATGCAAATATGTAAATGGCTGTGGCATTTCCGCGAGCTCACAGGCTGAAAGATTGAAATGATAAATGGGTGAATATGATAATAAAATATAATATCGGTTGCATTTATTACGGACAAAGCGAAAGGAGGGCAAAGTACTAAAGAGTGCACCAGAACCAGCACACAGTACAAAATATACAAATAGTACCGAAGGTGATATGTTATCTATAACAAGACCTAGCATATAGTCGATGCTTCCACCGCATTGTGACACTGCTAGGCTAACAAGATATGTCACATCTTCTTCCTTCTTCCTTTTTCTTTAAAGTAGAGAAAATATAACCACAACGACACCTAAGTGCAAGACGTCTTTTTGTTTACCTTTGTTTTACCTCTACACCGTAATTCTATACCCCTCTTCAAAGTGCTGTCCAATCCTAGGAAATAGAGGGGGGAGGGGAATGGTACGCGCAGTTCGCCGCCCCTTATAACCGTTACACATTACAAATGGCGCTGGAGCAGGCGAACTTCGGTAAAGTCTCTCTCCAAAGCCACAAGCAGAAGGGATCTAGGACTACTCGGGAATGCGTAGCCGTAATTCAAAAGGCAGCCTGCGAGTGCGGTGTACTTAAAGTGTCCCGACTTCTAAGATTCGCTGACATTCAGCGAATCCGCTACAGCCTTGGGCTCCCGCGCACTCCTCGAAGCTCTACATTTGTTCTTCGTTCCGTTTCTTTTTTTCTCTGGGAGGATTGTTATCTGTGGGGATTATGTGCGCACTTAAACAGTCCAGCTAGCTATCCCACTACCGGGATAAAGCTAATGTTTCTGGGACGCTTTTCCCAACCGAAATCTACGCAGACCCCGTGTCCCCTCAGCGCCTGCTTTGTGTGAGAGGGTGAAACTGCTGCAGTGCGCACTTTGTCTTCTCTCTCGTCTTTCTTCGTGCCGTTCTTTCTTCGTGCTCCAGTGCAGAGCAGTTTGTTCCCGACTTGGAGCCTGCTCAGCAAATAAGCCTTCCTGTCTTTCCGGCGTCTTATTCGCTCTTTCTCTAATCGCAGCCCTTGCTCCACTATAGTAGATATTTCCCTGTTTCTCTCTCCCTATTCTATTAAGGAAGCCTTTCTCTGTGAACTTCACCTGGTTTCGTGACCGTGGCTACGGCCTGGCTGTTCTCTTGCCGAATAGGCCAGCCAATCACAGCGGAGCGTGTGGCACTGGGTTCCTTTCGCCACCACTAGATGGCGCTTGTCTCTGCGCATCCGCGGAGAATATGAATATGTCTACCCAGCTGTCGGTTGTGGGCTCAGGGCCGTGGCTTCAGAACCAGTGGGCAGCTGAGGCTATTAGAGACGACGCAAGGTGCAAGAGCCATTCAAGAGACAGCCTTTACATCCTGAAGCCCCATACCAACTGGAATACTTCCTGATCGCCGCTCCTCGCGCTCCGGCCCCAGGCTTGTTGCGCATGGCGCGGGTGCATAAGTCAGGAACAGATGGTGGTGATGGTGGCACAGCGGCGCAGCCATGCAGCCGCCATCGCCATGCAGTTCAGGCTCCTGTGGACTCTTTGAAGCCCTTAAAAAATTAAATTATGGGGTTTTACGTGCCAAAACCACTTTCTGATTATGAGGCACGCCGTATAGTGGAGGACTCCGGCAATTTTGACCACCTGGGGTTCTTTAACGTGCACCTAAATCTAACTACACGGGTGTTTTCACATTTCGCCTCCATCGTTGAAGCTCTTACGTTCAGGGATAGCAGGAGGAAAGTAAACATATCTGCAATAGAGATTAGTGAGAGGCGTTTGGACGTTTGGTGGCAGAAAAGTCGGGAGACTACAAACGGAGGTGTACAAAAACGAAGTTCCCTGTAGTGGTGCAGAAAGTTTGATGCAGGGATCGAATTGTTTGTGTGCGTTGTTTTCTTGTTTTTTTTTCTTTCAAAAATATAGGCAGGACATAAGGCAAATTAAGAACAAGAATCTGGTGGCGCAACCCACCACCCCGTTTCAAAAGGGACGCTCATAGCATCCATCCATTTGGGGCAGTGGCTCGCAGGCCGCGTGGGAGAAATAAAAAAGAAACAAAGAACCAGAAAGCTCGCGTTTGCGCATCTGCGGCAGCGCGGTAATGAGGCAGCAAATGCTTCTTGCGGATAGAATGGATTCGAATTGCGCTACGTACGTATGCGCATGCTGCCTCTGGAACCATGATGCGTTCAAGGTGTCAGTCGTATACTCGCTAGTATAGACAACTCCGCTTACAAAAGACTCCTTATAGTTTGTGTACGCCTATCCGCGCGCGTGTGCGTGCGTGCGTGTGTGTGTGTGTGTGTGCGCGCGCACTCTTATTTCAACTCTTTATGCACTCAAACAAAGCTTTGCTGTATAAAGGTTCCAACTCATTGGATCTGCAGCATTCTTTTCTTTCTCCTTGTACATCCCCCTCTCCTACTTCCCAGTTAGTGTAGCAAACTGGAATTTGAATTCTGTGATTTTACGCAATAATTTTCACCACCAGGGTACCTTTAACGTGCCCCCACTGCACGGGGCACGAGCATTTTTACATTTCGCTTTCATCGAAATGCGGTCGCCGCGGCCGGGATTTGATCCCGCGACCTCGTGCTTAGCAGCACAACACCGTAGCCGCTAAGCCACCACGGCGGGTCAAATTGGAATTTATGTCCTCTTTAACATGTTAAACAGAACATAGGACAAAGGCAGGGATGCATCCCTGCCTTTCTCCTTTCTTTCATTTCTCTCTATAAAGTTTGCTGCTTTCCCTTTAATACGACCCCATTTGTTTTTCGCCGGTTCTGTGTGCGCATTTGGGCTCCATGAATTAATTTTGTTCTCTTTCTAAAATTTTTGTTTACCCGTAGTCTACATCCACCTATGCATCGGGCAATAAAGCCGCGCGGAAGGAGCTACCAGCATCTCGATTAGTGCCCCAAGCGTCTCTGTTCCCGCCGAATTATTTTTCTTATTCTTTATTGCTTCGTTAACCGGGGCTGAAAAAC
This sequence comes from Dermacentor variabilis, assembly GCF_050947875.1. Taxonomy (NCBI): domain Eukaryota; kingdom Metazoa; phylum Arthropoda; class Arachnida; order Ixodida; family Ixodidae; genus Dermacentor; species Dermacentor variabilis. Next base: position 101,006,251 of record NC_134571.1, read on the forward strand.
AAAAACGAGTGTTTGGGTCCAACGCTCATGAAAAATGACGCCTACTGGAAAGGAACGACCTCGTATATTGCACTTGCCTCAACGTGACCGTGCTTAAATGAGGGCCTACGTTGGTGCGCGTGGGAAGGGGCAGGGGGGGGAGGGATAAGGAAAGTGTGTGTGCGCTCACGCATGCGTGTGTGTCAAATATAGTAGCATTTATTCATACGTGTGCCCATTGGTGCGTTAATCCGTGCAATAAGTGTGGTATGCGTGGACGCGTTTTGTCTGTGTTTTCTTTACTGCGCCATCAAGCGAGGTAGCGTCTTCCTTGCCATCCGCAGAAAAGACACTGACGCAGCGCGTCACTGCCTCGACCGCTTCTGCGCTCATACTGCCCTCGACGCGTGAAAAAAATCAGGCAAATAAAAAAGAAACAAACGCTGCAGAGTCTTGCGGAGAGCGCTCATGTACTACGTCGGTCCAGCGTCCCGCTGTCGCCGTCCGGTCGCGACAACGCGATTCCAAATCCTTCCCGCGCCGCAGAGAAGGGACCCTCACCCTCGGGGACAGGTCGTGACAAATGGTCGGGATGAAGCGGAAATCTGCGACCTTCGCCAGTAATGGATCCCGCTAGCTAGTAGTCCGTTGCCCCCAGCTGAGGGAAGAGAAGGCGACCGCATTTGTTTATTCTCCCGTCGTTTCCTTCACAATTTATTCATTCCACTTCAGAACCGACCACTCTTTTTTGCCGTGCACCTTGTCCTGTTCATTTATTGATTTCCTTTTGCACGTTCTTCTATGTTACCCTCCACTTTTGCTCAAGTTAGGAGGTCAGGGGGAGCGGCAAAGAAGGGGATTTTAAGCGAGCCTTGAATGCGGATATATATATATATATATATATATATATATATATATATATATATATATAATAATAATAATATGTAGCGTTGTGTGCTATATTATTGCGTTTTGGTTGCTGCATATTTAAAAATGCGCGGCATTCATTTTTCCTTCCTTTTCTTTTTCTTTTCGACCTCAGTTTTGATTCGAAATACTCGTAGATTTCAATGTTTATAATCACGACACAGGTTCAATGAACGTTAGTTTAGATGAAATGCGCTACGTTTCTTTTGTTGCTTTTTTTATATGTTTTTGTAGTTTTTGTATATTTTCTTATTCTCGTGTTCCGTTACAAGGTATCGCGCAGAAAATGTATCCAGCTATGGTTTCTATATGTCTGAAGTCTTGTAACTTTTCAAACTTGGGCTACTTATGGCGCGAAATCATAACGTTTTGAGCTGCGAACAGCTAGTGAGCATTTTAATTGTGGCATTACAGGCCCACCCAAGTCAAAGTTCTGCTCTTGTCACTGCATCACGAGGCCAAATGCCGCTTGCTATGCAGGCAAGCTAGAAATTAAAAGCTTTATGTTCGTCAAAATAGGCTCTGCCGTACGTTCTTAGAAACGCAAAGGTTTGATGTAATGGCAGTGCTGTATTACCAATAAAACGGACACTTTTTTAACAGCGGTTGTGGTTAGGCTGCCTGAATTTACACAGGTATCTTCCACCTGCTTATTCAGTGAAACAAGGTCCCATAAACTGCACACTTGTGTTCACTCTTTCTTGCTGCGAATCAACACTTTGTATGGCATAACATACACGCAGACGTACACATTTTACCATCGTACGCATTTGTGAATAAATGAGCATTTAAGGAAACAAATACACGATGTCGACGCGAAGACGGCTGCGTGACTATGCTTCCCAGTTGACCATGGAAAAACGAGCAGAACAGAGGAAGTCGTGATTTGTACGGGGAGCATTGGCTATGAATTGTTTGGAAAACGCTAGTGTGGAGCAATGGAAATCATGCTAATAAAGAATCGTGTTCAGCAGTTTCAGGTCGCTTACATGTTCATGAAGACCAGCGTGCATGTCGGAGCTATAACGACGAGAAGTGTCCCTTTTGATAGTCAATACACTTTCTTTGAAAAGGCGACTCGACTACTCTAGAAGGCGCATACGTGCGAATATAAGAAGGCGGTAGTGCGCCTTCCACTGCAATGACTTCCGGTAAGTGGTAAATGTTAGCTAGTTAACTGAGTGCATTCTCCCTGCATTTTGTTTACCTGCACAAGTGCCAAGTGGTGTAAATAATGGCGTTACAGGGCACTTAAAACATCATATTTATCTTTCTACTTCAATGGCGAGACAGAGTTGAAATCTGAGACGCTGCTATGTATATGTATGCGCAGGTGCCCGGGGAGCGGTTGCCGAGCGGGTTCCCCAATGCGAGCTCCTCGGCGGTCATGCAGCCTTCGTCCGCAAGCACGCTGGGCTCGATCGCGAGCGTTCTGCCAACGCTCGAGGCGGCGGCCAACAACACGACGGCTGCGCTACAGGAGGCCGCCGTGCCTTCTTCGGGACACCCATTGGACAGTTGGGACCTTTCGTGCCGCTACATCATCGGCACGTTTTTATTGATCATCATTTTGACCGCTATCACGGGCAACATCCTCGTCTGCCTCGCCATCTACACGGACCGGCGGCTTCGAAAGCTGGGCAACCTTTTTCTCGTCTCCCTGGCCGTGGCCGACCTGCTGGTCTCGTCGCTTGTCATGACCTTCGCCGTCATCAACGACCTCATGGGCTACTGGGCGTTCGGGCCGCAATTCTGCGACATCTGGATCGCCTTCGATGTCATGTGCAGCACGGCGTCCATCCTGAACCTGTGCGCCATCAGCATGGATCGGTTCCTGCACATCAAGGACCCCCTGGGCTATGGTCGCTGGATGACAAAGCGGGCTGTCCTCGGGACCATATGCGGCATCTGGATGCTGTCGGCACTGCTGTCGTTCCTGCCCATCTCACTCGGCTGGCACCGGCCTTACCCCGACTCGCTGCTCGTCGTAAACGGCCTCACCATGTGCGCGTTGGACCTGACGCCCGAGTACGCCGTCACGTCATCGCTCATCAGCTTCTACATGCCATGCGTCGTCATGGTGGCACTGTACGCCCGTCTCTACCTGTACGCGCGCCGACACGTGCAGAACATCCGCGCCGTCACAAAGCCATGCGTGGTGAACAACAAAGACCCTGGCAGTCCGACCAAGTTCCGCGCCCTCGGCGGTCAGTCCTCTCTACACGTGATGGACCACAAGGCTGCCATCACGCTCGGGATCATCGTCGGCGTGTTCCTGTGCTGCTGGGTTCCCTTCTTCTGCGCCAACATCGTGGCCGCCTTCTGTAAGACTTGCATCTCCGAGGAGTGCTTCAAATTCCTCACCTGGCTCGGCTACCTCAACTCGGCGCTTAACCCTATCATCTACAGCATCTTCAACACCGAGTTCCGCGACGCCTTCCGGCGAGTCATCACGGCGCACGCGTGCTGCAAGGCCCTCGCCGAGCGTGCCCGAGCGCCCAGCGACCTGTCGTACCGCACCAAGCGGAGCACCATCTGCGAGACCCCGCGCGCCAACAGCCTGGCAGCGGTCAACTGCCGCCACAACAACGTGGCGGCGGCCAGCGAGCGTATCTCGCTCCGGGCAGAGGTTGACACTCGGGTCGAGATCAGCATCAAGAGCATCGGAGAGATATCGGACATATAGCAGTGACGCACCTGAGAGCTGGCGCACCACGCCGTATAACGTTGTCCTCGTATAACGACCACCACCCGCCTTCGAACGCGCCCGTCAGACCTGTCTGCCGGAGGAATTTTGACGACGCCTTTTACGATGGGCGAGGACGCCTGTACGCCTTCTGGCCAATGCTTGAACCTACGGATGAACTGTAGGCCACGCCACGGCAGCGCCGCGAACGGCGTGCACAGGCCACTACTTATATGAGCCGAGCAGAGTGTTATGTCTGCACCCTTAATTTATTCCACGGGCCATACGTGCGGGGATCGGGAGGGCCTGCATTTGCCATACTACCTCATCATTTTGTGCGCCGCCATCTTCCTCTTGAGGAGGACGGACGTAGGCCTCTGATCGACTCGCAACTCAGCGCCATCTTACGCTGGACTGGCTGAGTGCAACATGCGCGTTAGTTGTGAGCGAACTTGCTCCTCGAGATCAGGACTACACTCAGCAGATGACGATGACCGTGAATTACTACACTCTTCGGCAAAAAGAGTTGGTTGGCGCAAAATACGACAAATGGCTGCTCGGTAGTCTCAACGTGTCCTGCTCATGAGAGCAGCATCTCTCGGTGAAGTGCATACCATGCGGTGAACATTCCGTTTGGCTTGGCTGTTGTCATCCAGCGATCGCAGTGCGCCCCCTTTAGACGATTCGCGTTTTCGTCAAAACCAGCGCCTTTCATCGGCGAAATCTATACTGTCCTAGTCGGCTGATAGCGCACAAACGCGCGCGCGCACACTTAATACACCCCCGGTCACAGGCGGCCCAGCTTTTTTGAGAGCCCCCCGACAATCGGTCACACGAGCCTGAATCACACGTATGGACATCACACGGAAACGGAGACGTACAGAAATCTATACAGGACAGCTGCGAACGACACTGTCGCGTTCGCAGAGTTGTGCCTACTCAGCGACGAGATTCAAGCCGCCAAATGCCTTGTTCCCCGTCAGCTTCCTTCTGTCTTCGACTCAAGCCACTTTCTGTACGCTGCAAAAGTGAGCGTCTTCAATAGTAGCGTAAGTGTTTCATGTACGCAGCACGGACGCGCGGCGCTATTAAATTCGCTCGTCACTCGCCTAAGCAGAACTTGTCATCGCGCTAAACACTGACCTGTAGTTCATAACTATAGTCATAGCTGTAAATAGAACCGTGGTAAGATCGACGTCAGGTGCACAATATTGAAGATCCAAATGATAACCATTCTACGAAACGGACCTAAATCAGTGATATGCGCGTGAGGTAGAGCGGAACGAATTTACTGCCGGATGCCGGAACAAACAACATTAGCCCCTTGAAAGAACAGAGCGAATTTTGCTGCGACACCTAGAATGACGTCGATGAGTTAGAAGGTCTTCCTCTCCTTTGTGGTCCGTCCGAAGGGAGCAGGGGCCGCATTCTGCAGCCATTTTTATTTTTCGGGTATTACTTTCGGCCAATGCCTTGAGTGTATTCGGTTCAAAGCTACGAGTTCAAAAACATAACGAAAAGAGACGTGGGTGTAAAGGCGAAGACCAGATTTTGGGTCACGCTTAAATGGCCAACCGGAAGTTTACGCCATGGAAAAAAATCCGTAGCTGGGTCACTTTCCGGCCGCGTTGTTTTCGCATTGCATAACTATCCGGCGCATTTAAATGACACGTAACAGAAAGCCGGCATCGCATTCCATATTTCATAATGCGAAAGCATCGCTGAAATAAATAGTTTCAGAACGCGGCTCCTGTTTCATTGTTTTATACTACGCATGTCGCAGAGTAGTAACAGGTGACGTGCGCGGAGTACTAGTTTCCGCCAGCCATTACATGCGAAAGGAACCCTCACGCTTGGTGGAAGGGAACTCGGGATGTCACCTCATGTGATGTCACGGCGTGTGGCTTCACGCCGCAATCCAGCCTGGAAAATTTTTCCGTAGCTGTAGCCTCTAACTTTTGACCAATCCAACATCCCCTCCTCCTCTTACCTTCTGTCTCCTCTAGTCTGCATCAGCATGGCAAGACCAGTCATTCCTGGCGCTCGGACTGCCAGCCACTGCGCACTATAGGCATAGGTTTAGGTACTATATATAACGCCGGGGTTAACGCTGCGCATTCTGATAGTGAGTTCGTAGTCGTAAAACGTCACTTCCGCCACGCATTCCTGTGAGCAGTTCGCACAAGATATCCGCCACCTACCCTTCCCCCACGCCTTCGGGCGAAATGTCGGTGCCTAGCGCGTTCGGCGGTTCTGTTCTTTACTTCGAGGCGACAGGCGGGCGAGGCTGCTTCGTGTCTCCGTGTTGTGCGTGTGTGTAATGGGGTCGCACGAGGCCCGTCCTATCTGTACATATTATACCATACGAATAGCCCGTGTAAAGTCAGTGTTTCTTGTCAGGAGAGGACCCCCCAATCGCGCGACTACGCTGTGGTCGCGCGCACGCGAGCTACCTTGTCCCTCCTCTCTTGGCTCGCGAACGTTTGCTCCTGGCGAGATCGGACTGCGGAGAATCAAGTGACTTCCTTCGTTCCCTTTCAGCAGAGCGACAACGTTACTCGTAGAAAGTAATCTCAATCGGACAAGTGAAGCGTCCTTGGACCTAATAAACGGATTGCCTGTTTTTGTTAACGTCGTACTTGAGTGAATGTTTTCCTGTCGTGTGTTGTCTCAACGTATACTTGCGGCGAAACCTTCAGTGTGGGCAGCGTGGAAGTATTATACCCCGCACTCGAAGCTATTCATAACACGTAGACGCGTTATTACTGACACTTGCGAGCTTGGTACGCTGCATTGTCGGCAGACTAAGCCCCACTTGAATGTGGTTTAATGGTTCTTTATAGAAGAGAACAGCATGCACAGTCCAAAACAGAACAAGGCGCAGGCGCTTTGTGATCAAGCTGCGCTACAGTTAGGAAGTGGAACCATCGAAGCAAATAGAATGCTGAATGTGTCACTCTGATTTAAATATTGGATTTATACCTTGCGCATGACGAATTGAGACGAACGGTGCATTACGGTTATTCCGTTTAGTGTATCGTAAGTCTGTATATGACGCTTGTGTGAAGAAACGCATTTTTCTTTAAGGTCGTCAACAAATTTCCTCGAAATATGACCGAAAGCTTCCCAACGTACTCGCACTATATAGTCACTAATGCTCAATCGAAATTAGGCTTTGTGTCAGAGAACATTTTGCTCTGTAATTGGGAGTGAACTTTGTCGAAGTGGGAACCACAAGTTCCGCAACGTGTTTACGCTATGCTCGCAACTTTAATCTTTTGCGAAAAGTGACTTCCGCACACGTGTCGATCATACGAGATGCACAAAATACCTCTTGAATTATTTTTACGTAAGCGCATTCGCGGACCATGGCTGTCTTTCAAAAACAACAACAAAAAGAACGTCATCTCTTCGCAACCCACGAGCTGCGTGAGATGCGAGTCCACTGCAGTGTTCTCATAGTTATATGGAAGATTTATACTTATCGATCCAAGCTTCCGCAAACCGTATTCCAAGCTCCTCTAAAAAGGAACTTCATCGCACGTACTATGACCGAAGACCTGGGAAGCATGCAGTGATCAAGGGACAGAACATGAAGACATAAGAGAAACACGATGACTTCACTACATTCGGCGCTTCATGTTGCTATCTTGTAAAAAGTTGCACTATAATGCTTAAGTACGTCAGTGAGCGGCATGATCAATGCGACGCGAACAAGAAACCGCGGAGCAGAGCACCTTTCGGAAGTAATAACTCGAGAGCACAATCTAGCCCCGTTACTTATTCGGTCGCCAAGGTCGGTGTTGGCCTAACGCTAAGCGCATACAAGCCGAAATTATGCTGATATTGGCGCATAGACGAAAGCAGAAACGAACGAGTGCGTTCTAGTTTGGTCTAAATTGTTCGTATTTCAATTTTACGTGATAGTAAATTTTTGCATGCCGAACATGTATGTGTGCACAAGACAACTTAAGCGTTCAAGCGATCGCGTTCTTTTGTTAATGACGGCACATCACTGCAACTAGCAACCTGCCGAGTGGATGATGCGGTATTAGCGCTGCCGAGATCGCAATGAGCCCGATTTGCTAGGAAGAAAGCTGAAGATGTCGTGTCATTACGATTTTGTTCGCACACAGTGGTAGAACTGCTTATTTCGAAGCCACAGTGACTGCAAACTCTAGAAGTTTCATAAGAGTCTTTCGAACACCTCGTGATAAATGTGCCGTAATAAGCGACTCACGATGATTAAAATGTCCAGAGAGTGCTGCACGATTGCAGCCATGTCAAGGATTGGTGGAGTAATTCGCACTCTCCGAACAGGAGGGGATGGGGCAACAACAAACCCACCCCGCGTGCGTTTAGTGAGGGTTCGACTGCTGACCGGCGATAAGGTCCACGCCTGATCGACCGTGAACCAGAGGCATGAGACGGGAGGCGACGTCGTACAACACCCACACTCAATTTAATACAATAAAATCATGCCCGAGACATAATGGAAAACAAGCATGCAAACTTCCAGTAGTGGGTCCTAGCTCGCGGAAGGCGTGCGGGTCACACAGCACACGCCCTGACGCCACTCGCGCGACACTAAGCCCACCACGTGGGAATCATTAACACTCGCGAAATACAATAAAATACGCGACACAAATACAAAATACTCGCGACAATAAATAGGGCAAACACTAAACTACCAGGACATATAAGAAACAACACGCGATGGATAAAAAAAAGGAAAGATTAAACGCGATTAGAAAGAGAGTCCGGCGGAAAGTTCTGAGAGCGACCCGGAACACGAGGCTTATCTGGGGCGTGCTTGCCGAGGTCCCGATCTGAAGAGCGTCGGGCTGCTGCAACCTCGCTGCCGAATATCCTGACGAACTTGCACCGTCTGTCGCTCGACCGGCGAAGACTTCGGCCTGGAGATCTCAGCCTGCCGACCACATCTTCAGCTGTTCCCCGGTGCACGACCCCACTCCTTCGTCCTCCAAGCTGCTCTGCCGCTCGCCAAGCCGCCTCGTCCCTCCGCCGCGCTCAGGCGACGCACGTGACCAAACCGGTCTGGCGAGCTCGGGACAATGGGAAGCTCGCTTCCCCATCGCCGTTCAAGCGGCGTTGCTGCTGCTGCGGCAATGGCGGCCATCTTGAGAGGAGCGCGGGCATGCACTCTGTGACACCACCCCGACGACAAGAATGTTATTCTAATAACATTCAAACTAACACATAGTCATGCACGCGCACCTTAAGGAGACCGCACTCGACACGTTCTCGAAGGTCACGCGCACAATCACGTCGTCGCGTGGGTCACGGCTCGTGAAGTCCTCCGCACAAGGCACTTCGCCGCGCACATCGCCGCCTCGCTCTCAGCCAGTCAGTGCACTCCGCAGCCAACTACACACTGATAAAACAAAATGACTCAAAACAGCTGCTAAAAAATTGATATGATACTGTACTGTTCCCCTTGGGTCGTGTGACTGGCGCAAACCACGGCAGAGCCGGTACGCGCAGTCTACACGCAACACTTATCACACACACACAAAACAAAACCTACAAAATAACAGATCGGTGAATTGAAGGGCCGGAAAGTTAATCGCTAATAAATGCAATCAAACAAAAAAGTTACGTGGCTCTATCAACAAATCTAAAATGTCAACATAGTGCCGACTGCCCTGCTCACTAACCCCTGCTCTTCAAACGGACTCGCTGGGGTCGCATTCCTGCCGTCCCCCGAGCTTTCCCGACACATAGGTGGGGAGACGCACTAGCCGCTCCACCGCGACATATCACCTCGGGCCCCGGTTGCCTGCTTTTGGCTCGGTGATTGGGGTACACCGAACCTTGCCGGGTCCTCACCCACTCGCAGCGCCTGACCAACCGGGTGTCACGAAGTGCACGGCTTAGCGGCACCTCCCGCGGCGAATATATCGCTCGCGCTCTCTTTCGCGGCGACGAGCAACGCACCGCGACCCCCGAGCTCTGACGACACCTCCGTGACCTCTGCGCCATTTTGCGCGGCCTCCTCCTCACCCTCTGCAATCTGCTAGCGGTCCGTACCTCGTACCTCCGCGGTGTGCGGTAACCCGCCAGCCTCCGCCGCGCCACACACTTCGCCGCCTCTCTCGGCCTGCGATGGCACAATTTGCCTGCGTGGCGGCTGACGTTTTTCGTGGTCGGCTTCTGACCATCGTTACCCGCCACACCGCCTGATTCTCGGAGCACCGGCCTCACGTTCGCTTCGAAGGCCCCGGCGCCCAAGGGCTGAGGCACGAGGTAGGATTCGGGCTGGGCACGAACCTGTGCAAGGCTCACTCCAGAGGGATGAGGTTGGTCAGCGGCGACGGTCGAGCCCGGCAGGCACTCTGTGTTCCGAATGCTCCCGTCACGGCCCTCCCTCGCGCGCAGCAGCGCAATTTCCCTCTCTAACTCGAGGACGCGCTGGGAAGACCGTGCCGCATCGCACTCCTCCGCCTCGCGTTGTCGCAGCTCTCGCGCTTTCCTGCGCTCGCGACTATCCGCCTCTTCTTTGGAGCGCATGTCGCGCACAAACTCCCGGAGCGCTGGCCCCTCAAGGCCCATCTGCCTCCCGACGGCCACGATGCGCTCCAATTCCTCGAGGAGTCCATCAGCCATGTCTTGGCCTTCTCCCGCTCTCGGCGATACGCGTCTGTTCCCCCCGCTATACCTCGTGGTCACGGAAGATCGTGGTCAGCAAGTCCTGTCGCGGACGCCAGTTGTCAAGGATTGGTGGAGTAATTCGCACTCTCCGAACAGGAGGGGATGGGGCAACAACAAACCCACCCCGCGTGCGTTTAGTGAGGGTTCGACTGCTGACCGGCGATAAGGTCCACGCCTGATCGACCGTGAACCAGAGGCATGAGACGGGAGGCGACGTCGTACAACACCCACACTCAATTTAATACAATAAAATCATGCCCGAGACATAATGGAAAACAAGCATGCAAACTTCCAGTAGTGGGTCCTAGCTCGCGGAAGGCGTGCGGGTCACACAGCACACGCCCTGACGCCACTCGCGCGACACTAAGCCCACCACGTGGGAATCATTAACACTCGCGAAATACAATAAAATACGCGACACAAATACAAAATACTCGCGACAATAAATAGGGCAAACACTAAACTACCAGGACATATAAGAAACAACACGCGATGGATAAAAAAAAGGAAAGATTAAACGCGATTAGAAAGAGAGTCCGGCGGAAAGTTCTGAGAGCGACCCGGAACACGAGGCTTATCTGGGGCGTGCTTGCCGAGGTCCCGATCTGAAGAGCGTCGGGCTGCTGCAACCTCGCTGCCGAATATCCTGACGAACTTGCACCGTCTGTCGCTCGACCGGCGAAGACTTCGGCCTGGAGATCTCAGCCTGCCGACCACATCTTCAGCTGTTCCCCGGTGCACGACCCCACTCCTTCGTCCTCCAAGCTGCTCTGCCGCTCGCCAAGCCGCCTCGTCCCTCCGCCGCGCTCAGGCGACGCACGTGACCAAACCGGTCTGGCGAGCTCGGGACAATGGGAAGCTCGCTTCCCCATCGCCGTTCAAGCGGCGTTGCTGCTGCTGCGGCAATGGCGGCCATCTTGAGAGGAGCGCGGGCATGCACTCTGTGACAAGCCATAATATGACAAACTTCGAGGAACCACAAGAAATCTCACACACTAGTCCGTTCGGGTGAAACGTAAGCACATGGGCCTGCTATCAGTGCGGTAATCTTGTGTTTGTTTGTTCGTTTGAGAATTAGTTAAGAACGCGTATGATAAAGTATCGTGATCTGTATGGAAAGCGGTGGTTGGAAAGTTCTTCATAAGGTGCGCAGCGTCCAGAGCAGCGGAATCTGTTCGTCTGTCGTAACAATGAATGTGCTTTCGACAGGCCTCTTTAAGTATTTCTGTTTTATTCGGCTGTGTGCCAGTGACTGATTGGTCAACGCGTGGATTTACGTCCCAAAGCAACACAATAGTATGGGATACGTTATAGTGGAGCGCTCCGGAAATGTTTAGATCACATACGGAGTTCCTAGACCTTTATCGTTTGTTTGTTTCTCTTTTATCAATATCCGCAGCTACGCAAATTTTGTGCTATTTTGTTATAGGTTACCGCAAGAAGAGGGGGAGGATTAAGACCAAGGAAACAAATCTTTATGCGTTAGGTGAAGTGATGTTTTTTTTAACTAAATGATCAAAAACGAAAGCCAAAGCTTTATCTCTACACATATGGTCACCGCAACGCTTGCCTTCTTTGAGACAGCGTTAATTGTGGGTAGCGTGTACGTAGTATCAATGACGCCTGTTCACAACGTCAACCGCACGCACGCTTTCCTGCTATGCCGACTTGTGAGACCCGAAGCCAACGTACAGAAATAACAGACAATGCAAGCCCTGGTATGCTTCCACATATATATATTTCTAAAAAAAAAGCGGGCTGATACTTATAGCGATTAATTGCATTCCGATTTTGATTGCGATGCCGCAGGTTCGATTGCTTACATAAGCAACCGTATTGAGACGCCGGCCAAATGAGAAGCATGTTATTGTATTGAATTTCGGCGCGCATTAAATGATTTTAAGTAGTCTAAATTCAATGTGCAGCAGTGGCGCTTCGACGTGGAACGTTGAAGTTGTGCTGTAGCAGATGCTTCAAACGAAATATAAGTTAAAGGTAGACGGACACCGAAAGCCCCTTACTTGTGACAAAGTATTTCGACGCTGTCCAATAGGGAGCTTGTTATTTATTACAAGTAGAAAATACGTTTCATTTATGTGCTCCCATGTATCTGCAGAAACATAATCACCACGAGGGCACTTTCTTGATATTTTTGCTTTGTAGGTGAGACCCACGCAACATAATAACGTCACTGGCGCATTGCGATTTTCGAATAAATTTGAACATATGGGCCACTAATAAGTCACGTCGGCGGTGATAAAAATGTTTAATGTAGGAAGAAAGACGACATGGGGAAGCAAAGCAAACCGATGGCTTCAACAAAGTGGTTTCTTCAACATGTGTAGCGCATTTATCTGCTTCAAGAATAACGAAACAACCAACTAAAGAGAGAGAACGCCCGCCTAAATTTCTGGAACAGGGCACATCAAGTCATCAAACAGAAAGGCAAGACAAATGAAGTAAAGATCGAGCAAACACGTGCTCAAAACGAAAAAGAAGAGTAGAAAATTTCAGGCATCAACAGGACTAAAGTAATCAGTAATAAGAATATGCTCGAATGTCTTGTCTATATTTAAAGCGACACTGAATTAAAATATTAAGTTAAGCTGCAACGGCAAACGAGTGATTCGAGTAGTGAGAGGAGATGATAAGTAGGAACACTTGAAAGACAGCTTGAAACGCATTTCACTGACTAAATCATACAGTTCGGCTAATTAGTGCTCCATGTCGCTGTCATTTAAATTGTGGACCCATCGGAACGCGTTTCAGCCGCATATATTATAGTATGGCCATCGATATATACAATATATATTAAGCAATGAGAGGAAAGGCAGGGAGATCAACAAGACGAGCTCCCGGTTTGCTACCCTACACTGGGTGTAAGGGAAAGGGGGAATAGAAACAGGAAGAGAGTGTGCACTGAATGCGCGTGGCAGGATGACGCATTGCGATTCTGGAATGAATTTGAATATATGGGCCACTAATAAGCCACGTCCGCGGCGATAAAAATGTTTGATGTAGGAAGAAAGACGACATGGAGGCAAAGCAAACCGATGAATTCAACAAAGTTGTTTCTTCAACATGCGTGGCGCATCGATCGGCTTCAAGAATAACGAAACAATCAACTAAAGAGAGAGAACGCCCCCCGAAATTTCTGGAATACTGGATCACTATGTGCAGTTTCGCAGGCCGGTGCACTAGTGCGCCGGCCTGCACTAGCGCGCTAATCGCTTTTCAGTGCTAGCGCCAGATTTTATGAGCAATGCGATTTGCGCACCACCGGGATGGCAGGCACAAGCACAAAAAATGCGCTTGTGTCTGTCGTTCCCCAGTCCTCATTCCAAGTTGTGCGCAAATGACATTGATCGTGCATCGTAACCGACTAGCCCAAACCAGTGCCCTTCTAAGACGGCTTTTACTAACGGGTGGCACTCGAGAGACCTGAAATTGACACGTGCTTAAAATATGCCGGAAAAGCGTTCGCGTTGTTGCCGTTTTAACGATTCCTCGTTCGATACGCTCGCGACCCCTGTGCACATCTTTTTTTTTGGGGTCACTGACTGAAGGCAGAATTACAAGCGGAAGGTAATGTTTAGATCTGCTACTCACCCATAACTCGAATGGCACTCAACTTGCGAGCGTATATATATATTTGTGCTCTCTCCCGGAACGCGGAATGCCCGACCAATGGCTATATTAACGGCATCCACGGGACGCGCTCGGAGATTAGCTTTTCATCCGTGGCGGGCCCTTTCATAGGGAGCAGTGGTATAAGAAACGAGGAGATTGGGGCCGCTTCAGAAAAGACACTTTGCGGAATGATGCCTCTTGTCGTCTCTAAGTGCGTCGATATACGAAAGCGCCATCGTCCCTGAGAGTAAAGATGGCGCGACGTCTAATTGGTTTAAATGCGACTGCCATTAAATAACGGGGTACTGATCCACTCCCAAGTGCTGAACGTTCAAGATGTTTATTCTCTCTCGCTCTCCAACCAAGTTCTTTCGTTCTGAAAACACCCCGAGCTGCTGCGTCGACCTCTTCTGAATTCCTTCTTCAAGTGAAGCCATGCGTGCGCTTCGCTCATATAAATGCTCTCAAGCGCTCTCTTCGCCTATTAAAAATATGTATTTAAAAAAGAGAGAAATAAATAAAAACGCCAATTTTGTCTTGTTTTGTTTGTTTTAAGATGAGGTTCTCATAAGCGCTTTAAGCGACTACTGATGGCTGGGACGCTCAGGAGACCAGCGAAGGAAGTTTACAGGGGGAAGGAGAGAGGAGGGTTTGTCGAGGGAATCCGTTAGCTAATGAGACCGACCCCCCTGGTTCTTCAAGCGCCTGCAGGTAATCGCGTGACAGAAAAGAAACACGGCCGCGTGTACTGCCCGTCGTCTTGTTCTTCTTCCAGGGGCTCTTTCGCGTCGACGGCCGTGCCGGAGAGCGACGGGCCGGTCACAACCGGTCGCGCGCGCTGCCGCGCTTGGCAGGGGCCCTCCGAGCGTTATGCAGCGCAAATGCTCGTCCATCGATCTCTGCCACACTCACGTGCCTCTGCACTTGTGCTTTTGCTACGGTGTAGGCTTCCTACTCCACTCCCCGCGGTACACGGCGATCGCCGCGCGCGGCGCGTGCCTCGAATCGCGGCTCGAGCACGCGCGTGCCTGTTTAAATTTGTTCGCCCACGAGGCAGGTGCTCACGTATGCCGCACGCGCCCACAGGATACACCGGCGGTGCGTTTTGCAGTCGCCTCGTGCGCAGCCACCGCGTATGGCGACGAAGAAGCTGCCACTTCCTGTTTTCTCGAATCGTCTCGTGCATGAGGACGCGTGTCACGTCACTACAGTGATGTCGAGCCAGCTGTAGGACAATTGGCTGTACTGCAGCCGTTGGTGCTGATTTATTTTCTTATTTCTTTTTTCAAAAGGGGTACCACGGACTCCAGTACAGGGCGAAGAGAAACAATAGGAATGTAGAATGGAATGAAGTGCAAAGAAGCCAAAATACTCGCATTGCAGCAGTCTGCTGCTGAGGGTTTCAGAAGGGGAAGCCCTGTTGCTAGTACTATGAGAGAGCGGAAATGTATCGCCTTGTGCTTACATTCTTATTTTATTAATGATAGCTGTTAATTGGATGGGTTTTACTTTAGTATAAAGCGGTGCAGTGTTGTTGCGTTGCTTCAGCTGTAACTCTGTTTTTTTGTTGTTGTTTTTTTTACTCATAGAAGCGCATGCATAATTTAATTAGCGCGATCTTCATGAGCCGATTGCACTGCAACCTAGATCGGCACGTGTGCATAACATTTTTTTTATAGTCGCAGGGCCTTCGCTCGCAGAACATTTACTTGTCGTGCCCTGCTCGCCTCTGTATAGCAATTAACCTCTCTCTTCATCGTATGTAGCATGTTCCTCCTGCCTAACGTATCCTGCATACATGCTTGGTGCCAGCATTTCGGGCGATTATGAACGTAGGGTCCCGTACCAAGACCTCCCATATAGCAGAGCGACCGGGTGGCGTACGCCAGCTGGCACAAACCGCGGCAGATTGGGCTCCAAATTTTACAGAGAAGTTGTTATGCAGGCTCATACTATTTAACCTTGTAGTCGACGGCTGGCTTATATAGCAAGCTTGAAAATGATTTCCTATTCACCACTTCGCACAAGCACCGTAAATGTATGAGTTCGAAACCCTGCAGCTTAGTGGTACAACGACATCATCGTCCTGGCGTCATCTCGTCATCGGTTTCTTTGTTGTTTTTTGTCATCGTCGCCATCGTCGCATTCTTTATATGGTGCAGCGTGTTTCGTACCGGATCTTGAAAAGGTAACCTCCCCTATCGCTGTCTAATTTCGCGTGCACTGCACAAAATCTTTTTTTTAACGCGTTTTCCTCGTTTTCATACTACTCCGAGACGAGGAAACTGCATTCATACCACTTAGCCCACTAGCGCACCCAGACCCCTTTCCCAGACACATACCGACACTTCTGATATATGTCTTGGTCTCGGCATATATATGCGCGTGTGCGCTGTCAAAAAAAGTGTAGGATGCTTAAGCTTCGCCTTTAAGAGTGGAAAGCCCGATAGCATTCAAAGATCCCTGACTGCTTCTCACGCTTCCTGGCAACTGCATCGTGTGTAACCGTAACATTTACCTGAAAACGCTGGTGGCGAACGCTATACACGAAGGCGGGCATTCTGGTAGAAACGCGGTCTCTTGGTTGGGCCGCGTTGCGACGGAGGTGAGCACCATCTGGAGGCGTTGCAAGGAAACGAGCACGCCGCTCCGTGGCCTCCAAGATATTCGCGTGCCGGCGTGCACAAATGTCGAACGCCGCGTGGCCCGTCTATGTTTGGTAGAAACGCTGGAAAAGGGGTTTGGGTTTTCGCGTAACAGAATTATGCTTTCTCGTATATTCAAATTACAATCGATCTGTACGTTGTGTGTAAGTCGTACTTTACGATTTCTTACGCATATTTTAACTTGAGAAATTCAATTAGTTCAGTAACTTCCTGGTGCTACATGGAGAGACAGAGTATGTGTGGTACGAAAATCTTTTTGCCGAAACGACGCCGGGCACCGACGCCGGATGTTCTGCGACACGGTGACCTTAGCGCTGCCGCGTTAAAATGCAACGTGCATTGAATGGAGCTCATATTCTGAAAGTTTCGAACAGAGTGTTGGTAGATTGGTTTGAGTTCTTCTTTGCTTTCCGTTATGCAGCGGCCTTTGGCTACTGACTGACGAAAGTTTTGAGGCTGCCAGAAAGCTAGAGAAAAGTGTTCAAACTTTTGCGGTCCTTCCACCTGCGCGGTCCTACTATACCGCATCCACTTTCAGAGGATGGAGTGCCTTTCGCAACAGCCTCTTCCAAGACTTTAACAAGCGAAAGCATGAAAGCCTTCCTTCGCAAGGCGATCACGCGGCATCAGGGCAAGCATTAAAGCTATTCAGCCTAACACAAACAAACAACAATCATTAGCGGAGCAGCGGGAGGTACAGCTCGCCAGCTCGGGCCTGGGGGTGCAGAGGAAACTCCTCCAGCAAGTCCAGCGGGCGGCCAAGGCCTGTGGAGCCCTGGAATAAGGGAGCCACCCATCGCTATTTGACCCCTTTCCCCCCACTCCCTTTCTTAATAAAGCTTTTTACTACTCCCGTCCTACCTCGTTCTCGAGTGAGAGAGAAGTAAAGGCGGTAAAAGGTCACTGACAAGATGCAGTAATGCAGCAGGCCCATACTTTCCGCTTTGCCGTCATCCAGTGCTACTGCCTTTTACACTTACTCGTATGAGGAGACACAAGCGTTCGTCTATGTTCCTGCCCCATTTCGTCCTGTCTTGTGCACAAACAACCCATAGGGAGAATGTGGTTAGCCAATCGTTTAGACAGATATCTCACCGAGAAAGAGAGAGAGAAAGAACGTTCATTAAAAATATATAAAGGGTAACCCCTGCGCTGCTTTCGGAGGTGTACCTATACATTAACTCTGTTGTTCTTGCTCAACAGTTGCAAATTTGACTGAAGTTTGAACAGTGAGTGGGAAGAGAAAACTATGTGCACAGCGCGCGCAAACTGTGCTCAGCTCTCTCTCTCTCTCTCTCTCTCTATATATATATATATATATATATATATATATATATATATATATATATAGTTTGTAACATATGAAAAGGAAGTTGGAAACTTCACCATGCTGCGTTGCATTTGCTGCAACTATGTAACCTTATGTTGGCACTTCATCTAAGAAAATAAGATAAGAAAGGATAGTGTGTGTAAGGGAAACCCATGCATGACGTACATTGCCAGACTGCCTCTCTGCATTTTATATAGGAGCGCGCGCGGCGCGCGGGAGGCAGCTCGGCGCCGCGTCGCACGTGGTTCCGTGACGCACGCACAGCAGCATACACAGTGTTCTCGTGCGTCTGTCGGTCACGAGGAGTCTCTTAGCGATTGTCAAAGTCACACAAACAGGTGGCTACCGAGGCCGGCTGTGTCACCTTGAAAGCGAAATCACAGCCTCGCGACGCCGTATATATGTAGGCCAGCAAACCGCGTATGCACGAGGTATACAGGGGCTGAAGACTTTCGCGCGCTTCGCCGTGTACCCGCGGCGCCGGTCCGTCCCATAAAAGGAGGAAGCCGTTTATACCAGAGCCGGAGAGTTATACGCTGCTTACTCGACTGCGGCCAGCAATGCTGGCGCAACGAGGACCGGATACATCACGATCCCACGGCGCACACTGCCGCGCATGCAGCAATGGCGTTTGCAGTTTACAGGGCTATACGATCACGCAATCGTGTAGATGCAGCCACATGTAGTCGTTACAGCAAAGAGTACGGCCGAGAAGCCCACGCACAGGTATAAGCGTCGTGGCACGAAGGGTCATATATACCGGGTGTTCCTTCGAAGACGTTTAAGTGATTTTTGAAAACTTTTCCGTGGCAGATCGCACAATTCTAGACATTATACGCTAGTCAACTAGAAGAGGCAGGCATTACTTGCACGAAGAAATTACAATGTGTAGTCGATTGATTAACATACAATTTGCTAGTTAGGTGTCTAAATAGTTACCGTACGGCGCATATTGCAAATTACAAATTGCAGCCGGTGAGCCTGCAAGGAATATCCACTCGAAAATAATTTTTGTGGATGACAACATTTTGAAAATATGCATCCTCATACTTGCAGTAAAAGTGCGGTGTCGTTCTACTTACTTTCTTTTTAAACAGAACATTGCTTTATGCATTGAAATACGAAAGTAACTGGACCGCCAATGCATCCATTCGCAAAGTTTGGAAATCGACATCTGGAAACTGGTGTCACCCTGAGAATCTCGATCTTGTAAATTGCAATATGTATCGTAAGGTAATTATAGTTAAAAGAACTTAATTAGCTGCTTTCTTTTATTTCGTCGATTACGCATTTCGAATTCTCTTGAAAATAATGTCCGCCTGTTTGAGCAATGCAACTCAAGGATTATAATTGTGCTATATGCATCACGCGATGTTTAAAAAATTCACGTAAGTCATCGCACTAACAACCGGTATATATGAAATAAGGCGACGCAGCCACTCAGCATTTCTGCGACGGTGAGTGGCGCTGTGGGTGCCGTGTACCAAAAAGCGACAGGATTTCTCACCCGGTACACTGCTCACACTCACGGTGAACGGTGGGGAGTCGACGTAGCGACGAATGAACACAAACACGCCCGCGCAAGGATAGGGGGCAAGAATCCGCAGTTAATGATTGATGTGTATGTGCGCAGTTCCTTACGAGGTACTCTTGCCTCTGCTTTTCCAAGTGGCTGCGAACAAAACGCTATAGCTGTTTCCCAAATAGAGTCGATATTGAGTGAGATCGACTGTGCCACGCGAAGGTTATCGCTTTTGTATAGAACGCTGCGGCGAAATAAGGAGACGAGCTGCGGCTGCTCGGACAAACTACGTCAACCAGAGTGCGAAGGAAAGAGCGCCTTCTGATTCACGCGTGGCGTATGCATAGCTCGTAATGTAAGGAATGGGTGTGAACGGGATTATCAACCGCGACATTTCGTTGTGCGTGAAATATTAATCGAAATTTAATTTGGTACAATCCGATTGGACCACTACCTGTGCCCCACGACTTCTAACGCCTGTAATTCCAGCGTGCACTATAGCACTGATACAAGTTCGGCTTCCTATAATTTAGTATAGATTCGTGTAGTTGGCGGAAGACTCAGTCCTAAAAATACTGGCCTGCACTTTATTTGGGGAGGTGGCTTTAAACATGCTCTAGTGGGCGTTCCTTTAAGTTGTCTTAGCGTTTATTCGCACTACAGAGAAAAAAAAAGGAAATAAGGTTAAAGAGTTTTATAGGTACTCGATCTATAGGTACATAGGCTTAATCTTCCCAAAGCAACGCTGAAGCTATGAGGCACGTCGTAGTGGAGGGCTCCGGATGAATTTCGAACACCGGCGGTTCGTTAACGGTCACGTAAATCGAAGTGCACATGTGTTTTTCGCATTTCGCCCTCATCGAAATGCAGTCGCTGCGGCCAGGATTCGAACCCGCGACCTCGTGCTGGACAGCAGAACGCCACTGCGCCATCGCTGCAGGTTGCCTTATTGGTACGAAAACAATTGGTATATAGTTGACCCGACCACGATGAGAATGACAACAACGTCACGACCATGAGGTTGCCGGAGGACAAAAAAACACACGACTGTATACTTCGACAACGACAACTGCACGAGTTGGTCCCGTCCTCGTGGGAAATACTCCGAGACGACGTAGTTGAGGTTTCACACAGCATTCCCCGCCTCCCCGACGCACACACTGGCCGATGTCGATCAATTTTGAACAAGCTGCTACTTCCAAGTTTGAAGGGTGAATGCCTGCGCGAGGCATGAGGTGGCAGGTGTAGGAGGAACCGGTAACACGAGCGTCGAGGGGTTCGCAAAGCTTTACCCTCGGCTGCAGTGCAGGAGTGCAGAAAAGTCGGTACGCCGTTGCTTAGAAACAGCTTGCGTTAGACCGTCCGAACACTGTTCCGAACCCCTGTTATTGGAATCATATGGTAGTTCAACGTGTATGCCGGTTTCGACGGTAAAAGGTAAGTCGGAGCACCAATTTAAAGCGCCCCTTTCTTAGCACTTACCTCCATTTTGGTGTTCGTTTCTGTAACAGCTATCGACTGCGCGGGCGCACACTGACATCATGCGCGCTCCCACAACTTATCAAAAATGAGCAACGCGATATATAGACGTGTATTGGCTTCGTATATATATATATATATATATATATATATATATATAGGGCCTAACGCGGACCACATATCATGCACCTTTTCTGCACTCTTTTTAACTCTCACTAATGTCCAATCAGTCCCAATCGAGTGCGGCGCTTGACTAAATGTTGTGCGCTACATGTGTTCTTATAGTTCACTCGCGTTGTTTATGACGCATGCGCGCAGTAGCAAGATGTTTAACCCCCCGAAAATTGTCAACTCGGGGTCTTTCTGTAGTAGCAGAAGCCGCAACTGCTCGCCGCGGTGTATGACACGTCACCTATAACGTCGAGATTCGGTGGACATATAGATTATGAGTTCACCGGAGGAGTTGTCAAAATGGAAGCTTTGAAGCACGCGTCTTACGCAAGGATCCAAAACCATGGGCGTGTCGTCATCTGAAAATTAAAGAGACCTGCACAATGCACATACCATGTGTTGTGTTTCAGTGCACCATTCTCCAAAACTAATCAAGCCTCGCTTCCACGGATAGACATCATAGATGTGTTCTGTCAAATTTTGTTGTTGCATTTTTACACGTCGAACATATTAATTTTATAACCTGTAGCTCTTTAGCCACGTTGCAGTGTTCTCGCCCCTGCTACTGCGAGTGCATTCGCTTAGGTAAATGGGCGACCGCATATTTGACGCTATATGTATAAAAACGTGTTGCAACAGAGAGTCTCCTAACTGTGCCTGGTATTGCACACATTAGTAATGACACACAAACTCTCTGGAAATTTCGCAAATATATGGCACCGTAATTCTTCCATTCCTTCATTAGTTTTCTTGTTTGTGCTGATAACAAAGCACGTTTCTTTTCGTTAAAATAAATTTATTTTTTAAGTAGCTTGTTTATTTATTTGGTTGACAATGCATAAATTGTCATGACGAGGTAAATGGAAAACGACACCAGCAGTCACCTGACTAGGCCTCTCATTGGCAATACACATATATTTATTCAAACAGTATTACGGTAAACAAAGTCGGAAGCATCATACCAGCTTCATACAGCGGCAACACGCCAGGTTTAAATTTTTCATCACGAGAGAGACGTCGGGGTCTCTGAGCTCTACTTGCGGTCGTTTAGTGTGGACGGGCATGCGTATACCTTATTCGCGTTGTCGTTGCACTTAATTACTCTGCCCAGAATCTCCGCGCGCCGCTTATTTTGTGCGCAAGGCACGTCAACTGACGCACTTTTCAGTGTTTCCATTTCTCGCAGAATATTGTGCCCGAGATCGGATGCCCATCATTTGCGGACTAAGACCTCCGCCGACGTGTATCTTTTACTAATCGCTCCGATGGGGGTGACGACGGTGGAAAAGTATAGGAATGACAAAGAAACACAGTTCAGGGCGTTGGACGATAATTGCTCTTCATGGTGTGCCACCGAGCCACAGTTCAATGACCTTGCCACGCTTCTAAGTGGCAACAACAAAACCAACAACAACAACAAAGGAAACTGCACTGCCCAGCAAAGATTTACACAAGTACGGTATAGCTGTTGGCGATCGTCCAAATGCAATCGACGCGACTTGCGAGGCCAACGGTCGTGCCAGAAGCTACAAAATATAGGTTGTGCGGTGCTATATATGCTGTAGCCTTTGCTTGCATCGTGTGACGTTGCCTGCCTCGTCATCCGACGAAGATCTGCGCGAACTGCGTCCGCGCTAGCGGGAGTTGGTGCGCGAAAAATGAATATCGTCGTCTGTAGACTAAAATCACCGACATTGGGTACAGCTCTGAACATTTCTAGACCTTACAGTGAAACTACTGACACCAGTGCAATGGAAGGAGTATTGCCATAAGCAGCGGAGAGGCACGGCTACGGCTTCTATCGGACCGGAAATGATGATAGGGCAGGAAAAGAACCAATCAACCCTTTAATTCGGGTTGTGTCTATCAAGAACACAGCGGGGAACTTAATTGGCTCTTCGAAGTGCTACAAACAGCTTTTAATTTAGTCGCGAGCTTGACATTTCGTGTTTACCCGCCGTTGTGACGTGTTCGCTTTGGCGTTGCGCTGCCAAGCACGAGGTCACGGGATCAAATCCCGACTGTGGCGGCAGCATTTCGATAAGGGCGAAACAAAGCAGAAATAAAAAGAAGGCCCGTGTACCGTGCATTGGGTGCACGTTAAAGAAACCCAGGTGGTCAAAATTAATTCGGAGACCTCCACTATGGCGTGTTTCATAATCGTACCTTGGTTATGGCACGTAAAACCTCAGAATTTAATTTATTTAAGTTATTTTAGCCTTCATTGGATGTCCACAGGATGTTCATATATGCTTGAAGTAAATTGCACACGTTCGTGATCGAACATACAATAAACATACGCAATAGGACATGGACCACATCTTTATACCACAGATAGATGCCGTGCACCGTCACTGGATATTAACAAATTGCGTCGTCCTTACAGGATTATTTTAATCAATCGGACCCTGAATGGATGAAAAGGGACAGCCTGTCGTCGTGAGTCACTCTTCAACAACAACCAAACATCGTAGAGATGCTCTAAGGATGCCCCATACGGAATGCTGTGGGCGAACTATAGGGATGTCCTAGAGCAATGTCAAAACCCAAGTGAGACAAAAGACGACCTCCCTGTGTAGGATGTCCAAAAGTGACTGCATGTGTGACCTGATTGAGGAGTTAGCTGTCTCCCTTGTTCTCTTACTACGCAGCAAAAGGTAACGAAATTGTCCATATTCTTTTCATAGATATAATATAACGTGAATGGAATTTAGTTTAAAACAGCTTCTCAATGTCCAGTGCCAGTGGTCGCTGCGGACATGTGCTGCACATGCGGTAGACCCTGCGCCGACTGAACCCAACGCATTCCATCTATTTGTCTATATCACACAAACGTAATGCGCAGCATGCGAGGTCTGCCGCCTGCAGAAGAGCGGACACACTGCGTGTGCGCAAATATGCGTCCACATAGAAGTGCAGTGGAAAATTTCCTTCATCAAGGCCTTCCGCTTGGCACAAGGGGCGTATTTACGAACGAAATTTTTCGTATTCAACGCTGTCAGAAAACACGTAAACTACGGTGTGTGCATGAGCTTGAGACGCTATAGCTTCGGGTTATCATTTGAGCATATCAAAAAATGTGTTCTTTTTCTCGGAGGTTGAAAGACCGAACGACAATTACTGTTAATTTATGAGCCAAGGAGCGGTCCGGGTAGGATGTCCTTGGGACGTCCCAATTAGTACAACCAAGAGTATTAAGTGAACTTAAGAGAAATGAGATGCAGACACAGCCATTTGGCAGTACGTCTCCTGATGCACGTTCACAGAAAACATTTCGCGTGCTGGGGGCTATTATGTAAGTGTCTACCTAGTGGGCATGTCCATTATGTGCTGATTGGCTGGGAGTGCCATTCTCCTTTTGACGGGTACCCTAGCCCAGCCAATCAGAACTCCAGCAGCAGACAAAACGGACAAATCACTAAGTGGACACTTGCAGACTAAGACTACCCCCTCACCCCCACCCCCCCGTTTACACATCCAAATCATGTCCCGTATGACGTATTTTTCGGACGTTGCGAACTAGGACGTCCCTTCGAAATCTACATGATGTTTTCATTGGAATGTGGAACGTGTGGATCTTTTTGGGGCGTCCATGGGACTTTTTGTGCCATCTGGGAGGCAAAATAGTAGCTGTGAATCAGCATGAGGGCAATGTCGTATACAGGTCGTCAGTGCGTATGGTGACGCCACGAGAAGACATCTGGAATAATATGGACGACGAATCAAGAGAGCTGGACGTCGACGACACAGTTGCAATCGCGGGACCTGAACGGACACTTTGGCTAAAGGGAGTCAAGCGCCTGTCTTTATACCGTGCCTTCTTTTGGCCTCGTGTTTATTTGCCCAACTCCTGTTCGTCAAGATGTACCAATAGTCCACATCGCTACCCCGTGGACACCTTTGGGCACAAGAAGAATGAATGAACGGCGTTCCTGCGAGCAGAACGAATTGGCTTTGGCTTGGCTTCGGTTAAATCGACCTCCCTAGATAAGGCAGAGTATGGTCACTTACATAAGTGAGGATTAAACGCAGCGGAGGCTTGGGAGTGAGAGGGGAGGCACCAATATTTGCGCCCACCCCTCACCTGGCGATTAGGAAATGCCGACCACAGAGACGGGAGAAAGCTCTATCGCAATTATGACTAGCAGTCCTTGCCATAAACTAATGCAAATGACGAAACATGAAACAGAAGACAATAAACTGGATGTGCACATGAAGAGCATTACATTTGGATAAAGATTATGTTTATTTCGTCTGGTGAATAGTTTTAGTGAGATATTTAAGTGAGGTAGTGATTCCCTTTCCAAATGTTGCTAACCACAAGTCAATTGGCTAAGTTCTCGGATCAACTATTTTGTTATTCCCTTTGTCCACAACATACATACATACATACATACATACACACATACATACATACATACATACATACATACATACATACATACATACATACATACATACATACATACATACATACATACATACATACAAGCGACGAGTGGCCCATGTACGCGCACAAGCCCTCTCCCTCCGCTTTCTCCCATCACACACGCACACAGACAGCGATTTCCTTTGTACATTCCTCTTTCCTGCGCATGCGTATATGTAGTCAAAAATAAATCCTCTTGCGTAAGGCATCCGTAGTGCAGAGAAAGCGCAATGATGGCCGAGAAGGTAGCGCAGAATCAATTACGCGCACCAACATAGACATTTTTAGAGGAATTTTGCATCAGAACTTGGGGGAATAATGAAGTGTAATAAGAATAATTTCAAGCAGAGGAGTAAACAGGGGTGCGACTGTAAACCGAGCGGTACGATATTTATAGGAAAGATGGAGCTGATGGAGATGGAGCTTTATAAAGCGTACCTGAAAAAGAAAAAGAAAAAAAAGAAAACCTCGAACGTATGTTTAAGGTGGCGAATTGGGCGTGTTGGTACATATTTGAAAAGGCGGCAGGGCAAAAAGACACTGTGAACCGCGCGCCAGCAAACCGCTTCTGCCTTTCAAGTCCGCCCACACCATAGGCTCTTTAACGAGCTATTGCTGCGTTCTGCCTAAAGAAGTCTCGCGGCAAATGTTGTAGAAGGACTTGTTGTTAGGCTATAGGTGGTGTTTGCTTACCGACATAATGTAGTGCGAAGACACAATTGCGCATAAGAGACGCAGAACACGTCACAGGCGCTACTAACAGCTTTATATGACAGACAGCGAGAAGAGCATATATACTTTGGAAGAGTTAACTGCTGGGCTAGTTTGTGATCTTGCATACTAAAAAGATATTGCGCCAAAAACAAAACAGACAAGAAATACGACGACACCACGGGCGTGGTGTCGTCGTCTTTCTTGTGTATGTTGTTTTTGGCGCATCATCTTTCCAGTAAGCATATACTGCTCCCAACACGCAGGCGCACCTATACCACTACGGAGGGTGATTACCAGGGCTGGCAAGATCACTTGGTGATCCGAAATTTCGAAAGTAATCTCCGCGTTGTACAAAACAAGAGAAGTCTGGCTTACGCAAGCACAACTTTTTTTCTTTTATGTAAAACGCTTCTAATAACTCACACGCCGTCTTATCTTTACTTCTGGCCAGGATCATCGCAATTTGAAGAAAGTGGCGAATAGGTACTGAGTGCCTGTCGTGTTCTCCGCTCCAAGCAGGCTTGACCAACCGTGTCTCCGCATAATGGGCAGCTCGATGTTGGGCTGCCAAGTAAAACTCGCCAAACCCTACGTCCGTTGCGCCACCGTGGTAGTTTATGAAATCCCCCTGTCTTGCGGAAAATCATATATAGGACAAACAGGCCGCTGCGTCAATGACCGATTGAGGGAGCATGCTAATAATATAAAGGACTTCACTGCGCATCTTTCAGCGCAATGCAAAGCCTGCCCTTGGAAGCCGGTATTTCATGATGTGAATATCCTGGGCAGAAGTAAAGATAAAACTGCGCGTGAGCTATTAGACGCATTTTACATAAAAGAAAAAAAATTACCGACGATTACGTTACTTCCTAATGCGAAATTTGAGCGCAGCAAATAAGCTGTTTCACCTTTTCGATAGATTGAGGCAAAGAAATCGAGCAGCACATGTATGCGCTATCACAGAATTTTTTTTTATTTTTCACACGTATTCCTTTAACAAAGACTCCACTAGGTAAGCTTCTGCTTCGGCGGCACGCACCTCTGGATTCTGACGGCGACGGCGCTGGGCCTCTGCTCTGGCAGCTCGTTTAGCAGCAGCAGCAGCAGCAGCAGACGGAGGACTTCCATCGGTCGTCTCGCTCATGGCTCAGAAAGAACTGGCAGATAATTTCGCAGTGGCGAACGGCAGCGGCAATTTCGGCTCGGGCGGTGCACATATACAGATCCGCCGCCACCGATCTGGCGCTCTGATTGCCACCGCACAGGGCGAACGGCAGCGGCAATTTCGGCTCGGGCGGTGCACATATACAGATCCGCCGCCACCGATCTGGCTCTCTGATTGCCACCGCACAGGGGTTGCATTGGAGGAGGAGCGAAGAAAGGAATTAAGTTCGAGCCGGCGCTTTGACAACCGGAGACTCGCAGGAAGAGGGGGGAGGGGGGCGGCGTGTACACCCAGCGGCAAACGATGGGGGCAGAAGCGCGCGCAGCAAGCGGACAACACGATAAAGGGAGGAGGGAAGAGATAGCAGCGACTGACTGATGCCGCTGACGCCGATAGTGAGTCAACCCCAGCTGCGGAGTTGGTTTCAGGGACAACGCCGCCGATGCCGACACAAACAATATGATACCCTCGCTTCCGCAGCGCTAAGAACCAGGTCTAGCCGTGGGAAGGTGGTCACGTATTCGTCGACGTGCCGGGGCCTACGTGAAATAACCGGCGCGTCGGCAACTGAAGAGCACCCTATCCGCCACACAAGAACAGGGGGGGGGGGACCCTTTCCTCCTCTTTCTGCATGGCGGCGACGGTGTTCTATGCAGTCACGTTATCTTGACTCTCTAGCGGCGTCAGCGGCATTCAGCGGTATCAGTCGGTCGCTGCTAGCGCTGGGGGGATGAAAGGGGGGCGGAGCTGGTTACGAGGCCGACGACAACGCCGACGACGACGTGAAACCCAGGAACGGACGCCAAAGAGCTGCGCTCTAAAAAAAAGTTGTGCTTGCGCAAGCCATACTTCTGTTGTTTTGTACAACGCGGAGGTTACTTTATGTAGATCAACCAGGTGACCTTGCCAGCCCTGATAATCGCCCTGAGTAGTGGTAGGTGTGCGCCATGCGTGTTGGGAACCGTATATATACTCTTCTCGCTGTCTTTCAAAAGTTGTTAGTAGCGCCTGTGACGTGTTCTGTGCCTCTTCTGTGTAATTGTTTCTTCGTGTTACATTATGCTGGTAATCGGCAAATCTTGCTCGCACTGTATCTAGAAGATGCGTTAAATCATCAAGCCGAAAGGCTGCTGAGCGCCGGGTATCCTCCGCACGTCCCCATTTCGGCCGCAAACAGCCTTCTCAAAAAGACACGCACAAAGCCGCAAACATGTGAAGCTCGCGCACAGCGTAGGCAGAAAAGGTAGCTGTGATACCTTACATTAACACGCTATCACACAATCAGCCCAGCGTTACGACGTGAAAGTCGTGTTCTCTGCCTCCCACAAGCTGTAAAAGCTTTGCAGGTTGACCGATCTGGCGGCAACCCATGTGTCTGCGGCACAAAGCACGAACGGTCTTTTGTTTGATGCGGCGAAGGCGTATTCAATCAGTCTATAGGTGCGGAAAAGTATACGTTGGCCGAACTGGGAGATGTGTTAACGATAGGTTAAGGGAGCACGCAAATAGGGCAAAAAATGCGAGTGAAGGAAGTAAATTTTAAGGTTTTCTGGCAAGTCCTTGTCTGACTTGCAAGGACTGTTCACCCGACCTTACAAACACTTCCGTTATCAAGAAGTGTAAAACGCCTATGACACGTGAAATCACAGAATCGGGACGGATTTCTAGACTTGCAGAGGGATTTGTCAGCGTGGCCTCTATCACGCTTTCAGAGAAAAAGCTGGCATACTTTCGCATGCGAAGATGATAACCCCTTGCTCGTACAACACGTGTATTTGGACCGGACCGGGCGCTCAAGAGGGAGACGAAGAGGAAGTGGTAGACTGTCTTCTGAATCACGCGGGTGCCCGAGTACGACAGTCGACGCAGCCGACGCAGATGTTGCCGAACCCATGGCACCGCGTCTCTTGCGACATCGGTGAAGAACCGAAGCGGCGGCCACTGCGAAGCTGCGTTCTGAGTCGTTACCCCGTACCTCCGCCAAATGCTACGAAGAGGAAGCCCGATGCACAAATGTACTTACAACTATTTACGT
This sequence comes from Dermacentor variabilis, assembly GCF_050947875.1. NCBI lineage: Eukaryota > Metazoa > Arthropoda > Arachnida > Ixodida > Ixodidae > Dermacentor > Dermacentor variabilis. The sequence continues at coordinate 101,035,656 of NC_134571.1, forward strand.
GGGGAAAAGTTAGCGGTAATCGCGCAGGCTGGTACAAATGTCACAGCTCTAGGAGACCGCGTCTACCACTTCCTCTTCGTCTCTCTCTGGCGCGCCATGTCCTCTCCAAATGCACCGTAACAATGTATTAGTGAATCATTCACAAAAATGTTGTTGGAAGTTCAGCGCTCGTCCCTGTCATCTCGTCTCCATCCGTTCTTTTTATTTTTTTTTTGCGCTGCCGCCTTTTCAAAGGCATGTTTATATTATTCCAGAAGTGACTTGCAAACATTGAAGCTGATGTTCCACTAATGAGTTGAATTTCTTTTACGCCAAAGAAAATGCGTATGTTAGCTAAAACTCTAATCAGATCAACGACTGCAAGCTTTAGCAGTGCTGTCACTTCTAAGAAAAAAAAAAATTCACTCTTGAGAAAAAAAAAGCTACTGATAAAAATGTTTCTCAGTCATTTCACAAAAGTGCTCATGTTTGATCTTTCTGGGGTCATATCTACCCATAGAGTTCCATTCTATAATTTGTATGAAACTCTAATGTATCTACCCAGTTAATTTTCCGTTCTTTTCGCGCTTCGTCATTGGCTCAGACCTCGCCGAACTGTCGTTATCGTCGAAATCAGCCTTTCGACATCATGGGTGATATAATGAGAAGAATGTAAAATGAAACTGATCATTAGGGATTACGGTCATATGTATTTTTAGTTTCCTAAGTACTATAACATCATCTGTCCCATATCCTCACTATCTGTCCGAAGCTACAGTGTACCGAGCCCACCCCCATCAATAACAACTGTTCAGGTGCCTGCCGTAATGCTAGAATGATACGGTACGGTCAGCAGAAAATTTCTTTTTCATCCTTTCAAATGTAAGCGGAATTAGGAAAACCAGCGCTTTCGAAAATCCGCGCGCCCACTCCGCGACCGCGACAAGTCAACACGTACCACTGAGGTGGCCCCCTCTGTCGAGCACGACTCGAAAACAAAAGTTCAACCAGTTCAACGTTGTCAGAGAAGCACCCGCGAGGTGTCGCGACCGTCTCATGACGTAATGTAAACACAGAAACGCGAAGGGGACGCCAGCGGAGCGAAGGTAGAGGAGAGCAAGGAGAGGCTGAGAAGGTAGCGAAGGGGCCTCCCAGGAATTTCATAATGGCTGGCAGTAGCAGCTTGTCAATGCCATCCAGTGTAAAGTAGACTTATTTCTTCACCTGTGTCAACAACCCGAAGCTTAAAGAAGTTGCCACCCGAACCAATCGACACTGCATACTTATGCGGATCTCACGGATTCGGCATGGCACGACCGGAGTCGTCGGACTGGTGCACAGCAGCAGCTCAGTGCTCTTGGTGAGGCCCGCGGTCTTGTTTTATGTCGCTGCGGTTGCATCGGACCGTCGTCGTGATGCCTGTTCGTGACAAACCCGGCAACTGCTGCCGGCTTCCAGCCACGCGGACCGCGGAGTCAACGTAGCGTGGCAGCGCGGGTTCAATAACACCGCCGGTGAGCTTCCGTCCGTGCCGTGATTACGTCGGCCTCTCTACCGAGGCGGCGGGCTAGACTTCTTCCAAGGTGAGGAACCGCTTCGGGGCCAATTCGCCCTTTCGCTTGTGGTTTCTTTCTTCTTGGAGCCGGTCGTGTAGTGCGCGGTTTCCGCTTCTGACAAAGTGACAGTGCATGGTCATGGTTCCTCGGAAGAAAACGCTAACGCCGGAGAAAGTTCAAAGCGATCGGCGTCACGGTTTGGTGCGCCCATGAGCGAATATTTTTGCGCTGCCTTTGCTCGGCTGAAGTAGGGCACAGCACTGGGAGATGCTTCCAAGCGCGCGTTTGATCATTAGGCGGTCATTGCAGCGGCACTATGTGGCGCGTTGTAGAAGGCCACTTTTCTTTTCTTTCTGCAAAAGTGCTGCGGTCTTTTGAGTTTGTCTAAAGACAGTTGTCATATAAATGCCTCTTTGTAGCTCACTGCCAGTGGTTGCACTTATTCTGCAGCCGTTGTACAAGCGTTGCAAAAGCCGCAGCTTTGATGTGCTCTGCTAAACGTTTGCATCGATAGTATGCGGCGATGTGGGGGTGCCGGCATGTCAAGTTTGGCGGGCAATGGGAAAGGTAGCATTTATCCAACTGAAACATTGCCGGTAGACTGCCGTCGCTGCCGCTTCCGACTGGCAAAGAATTGATTTTCCCACTTTCAAATTTAGAGCCATCGAACCCCCCTGTTGCTGTTGATGATATTGGTGCATCTGTGCTTGTATGGCACTAGTTCTCATATCGATCTCTAATAGCCTTATTTGCTCTCGCTCGATCCGGTGCCGTGTTTTCATTGAAGCCTCCGGCTTCCGCATTGATCGCAGCATGACATGTGCTTCATTTTCCCACGGTACTTTCCTTTCAGGCGCTTTCTGCGTGTCCTGTATGGCGGAAAAAATGGAGCTTAGGAAGGTAAACTTGTTGACTTTAGCTGCTGATCGTAGAAAAGGCAATTGTTAAAGTTTGTTCGCTCATTATGTTCTTTTTTTTTTTCTTTTTCTCCTGACCATTTTCAGAGCTTGAGAAGGAAGTTCTCAGGGAACATACGGTTAGTTGATTTCACCTTTCTTTCCATGTTGGTGTGTTCGTGCAATGTCTCTCAACTGGTGCACATTTTGTTTGCAATGTAGATGAAAACAGGTTCGTTAAAATAGAAAAGGTTACTATCACCTCTTGGCTCATATCTGTATAGCAGGCAACGTAAATTATTTTCTTGACATTAAAACGGTGATGTCAAGTTTGTCTCTACAATGTTGGTCTTGTAGTTCTCTGCTATGTGAGCTGCTTTTTCTCCAAGCACATTCATTAGACTGTCTTTGAAACCGTCTATATATGAGCAACATTCGAGAATAAAGACTGGCATATTTAACCAGTGGACGCATTTAGGCCAATTGACATCATCACATTTTATTAGCACAAAATCTGAGCTTCATATTCTGTTAATGTCAGTGTCGCATAAGCTTTCCTTGAGGCCTTTGAGCAGTAATGAATCTCTTTCACATTTGTGCAGTTCTATCTTTCCTGTGAGCAGTTGCCCACAAAAGCTGTTTAATGTCATGTGGCTGTGGCAATATGCTTCTCTAGTCTTTTCCTACTACAGGAGATGTGCTCATTTTCAGTGTTTTTATGGTTTACTGTTTTCTTTCATGAAAACAATTTGTTTCTTAATTGTTATGATTCTGAGTAATTGCTGCAAGTGTTTTTGAAACTTTCAATGTGACATTTTGAATATGCAGCCCAGAAAGCACTAAAAGAATAATAATTTACACTATTGAATAATATTAAGACAAAACAAAATTTGAAATATGCAAGAAAAAGAAATGTTTGATATAAGTTTTGTTGAGCTCAATGTTAGCTGAGATGTTGCCCATTGTTGTACAGACCTTAGTGAGACTCCCCTCATTAAGTCAGAGGTTGACACCGAGATTGACATTTGTGTGAGTTAATATGGATCCATGATGAAATGAGGATACTGTAACATGCAAGGACGCAGAAGAACAGACATCACATGCACTTGCCCACAACTAAAGGTTGATTTGAACAAAACAAGTATTTAAAAGCAAGCAGTACTAACTTCATTCGGGTGAAAGTGTGCAAAAACAGAGCAGAAGGGTAAAACACAAATGACAAACACTGCAGGCACCAAAACTCAAAAAGAGGCCATGTCAAGTTGACAAATTGGGCCAAAAATAAAAGGCAGTTTTCAATTCATACAGTGCATGACATTGCTTGTGTAATTCTGAAGTCGCCATTCAGCAGTGCCTGGAAAGGCCACTAGTCAGTGATCAATTTCTTGTGGTCCAATAAAGCAAAAGTTCATAAGCCAGCATAGGCTTCAATAATTTCACTCAGTGACCCTCAAAATAGTTAATAAGACATTTGTGTTAAGCAGCCACAGCTGCTTTTAAATTTGCCATTTTCAGTGTTTGTATTTTTGTAAACCTTAAGGCAAGAGGCACACGAAGAACTGGTTATGCGTAAAAACAGCACATTTTGCAATGTTACATTGCAAAAATTGCTGAATTGAAGTATTTTATGCTATGTGTATTAAGGAGGCATAGCCAGTTTTCATGCAAATACTATGTATTGCCAGTGGCTAGAAATATTTTCTAGGAGCAGGGGGGTGAGTGTTCTTGCACATTGTTTTATGCCAGGTACCATGGTACACAAAAAGTCACAGTTTCGCCTGAAAAGCGAAGCACCGATTGCGATAGCAAATTAGTAGACAGCTTTACGAAGTAAGGATCGTAGCTTTATCAGCCGTATAAACTTGGAAACATGTGCCTACTAATCGAATTAACAAGCATGGTATCAGGGCGCACAAATAAACATGAACACATCACACTCGATGAGCACAGACACTTGCTGTCAAAACGCTGGTGTGAGCAAGTGTGGCAATAGCAGCGAGCGAAGTGACCTTTTTTTCTGCCCATCGCTTCAACGCAAGAGCGGCGAGAATACAGCGCGCACAAAGGTATGAGCCGTCTGCAGATACCTTTCAAGATATGACACGTGCAACTGTGCGCGGCCATGCAAAGTACGCACTTGTTGGCATGCTCGAAAGCTGTCCCCTCACTCTCTCGCTGCCTCCCCGCTTTCCACCGTATCACCGCGATTGTTCCCGGTTGCAAAGCACGCAGTTGCTGCCGGCGCACAACGCCACCCCCATCCCTCATGGCCTGTCGCATGACAGAAGGCTGCGAATTTGCTCTCCGCTTTCCTCTGCCGCGCGCACCAGATTGAGTTGAGATCGTCCGTTTCCCTCACGTGTTTTCACTTGCACATACGGCGTACGATGCGCGGCGACAATATTATCACCCGTGGTCTTTACACGGAACATCACAGCGACAGCAGAAATGCGCCTGGGGTGACCACATAATTACTATCGCAATAAAATTACTGGTGGGGGGGGAGGGCACACACACTTGGACACTTGGCCAGTACCCCCAGCTGCCACTCTGTCTACGTCCCTGGCAGTGCAGATGTCTTCTCGTTCATCAACACATTATTGTGATCATGGACATTAGCTAACTAAATTTAGCCAGAATTGTGAGACTGGCATCAGGTTTTACAGTATACCACACAAAACTTGCATTATACTTTACAGATTAAGTTCATGTGTTCTGACAAAGGCACTTTTGTGCTCTTTAGGGAAAAATTATCCAGAACACAAAAGTTAGTGTAACAGATCTCATCGAGTTATCTTGAAACTTGTGCTAGTCCTAGGATTCCTGCTAAGTTGACATGACCTGTGCACTCTCTGTCTTCGATTAGACATCATTGTATACCCTAATCTAATTAGACATTAAGTAGCGAATCCTAGATAATCTTTAGCTAATGAGGGATTTTTGGGCGTTCAGTGACACCCACTGCAACTAATACTGTGTTGCTGAAAAAAGCAAAGAAACAAGGAAAAAAAGGGGGGGGGGGGGCATTATCTTTGCAGTGCAGTATCCTTATGTTCACTCTTTCTGCTTAAAGCAGGTGATCACTGCTTGAAAAACTTGAAAACCTTGAAAGTACTGAAATTTAACAGGCGAGTGATTTGCATATATGGCTTTATATTAAGGTTGAATGTGTGTGGGACATATTTTGTATCTTTTCAGTTCCCCTGTTGTAAGAAGAGACAGCCAGGCCGAAGTAGTACTCAAAGGTTGGCTTTATAAACTTGAGGGAGCGACAATAAAACAGTGGAAGAAACGCTGGTGCATCCTTTCAGAGTACTGCTTGTTCTATTATAAAGGTATGCAAGTTAGTAATTCTGTTTCTCAAACACTTATTTTGTATTAAGCATGGGTAATGGGACTGAGTTGCTTTGCCCAGTAATTGTGCCAAATCTCTTCTGGGACCTGATTTTACTTGCAAATGAGTGGTGTGTGATGCATAAGTTGAGAGCAGCACATAAATTGCTTGTGTACGAAATCCTTAGTTGTGTTGTCTTGGAGATAGTAGTTATTGCTATAGTGATAGCAGGAAATGTGCTTGCTTCATTATCATGCCTTGTGACAATTTACGGCATAATTAAAGAGCCTTCATGAACATTGTGTCAATTAAGTTTGCTTTCTGCTTTCGGAAGAGTTTCATTGTGTAAAACCTTACTGAATGATATTCCCTTTCCCAGTTAATACTCGGCATTCATATGTTGCTTTGACATACCGATGTCAGTTAGATAATCAGTCTTAAATTTTCAGGACCTGATGAAGAGAAGTGTTTAGGCTCCATTTTACTCCCAAGCTACAAAATCAGGCCATGTACAACTGATGACAAGGTGTCCCTGAAGCATTCGTTTGTGGTAAGTTCAGCTGAAGAGATTTTTCACAGCAATCCTTTTTATCCTCCCAACCTTGTGCACAGTCTGTGCATCCGAGCAAGACTGTTTCATGCTGCTGTCTTGTGTCTTCCAGGCTGAGCACCAGAACACAAAGACATACTATTTTGCTGCGGAGAACAATGCCAGTATGTGTCAGTGGATGAATTCCATGTCCCTTGCTTCTCTTATGCAAAAGGACACGGACCGCAGGTAAGGTGTATATATAGTAACGAAAGTCTATTTTGAACCAAGAGTGCATTATGCTCATAGAAAGTATTTCAAAAGTGAAACCATAATAGTATCAAGCCCCTTGCTTATGTGCACACAAGTTCTACCTATCACAATGAGTTGTGCCAGTATGACATGATAAATAGAATGGGGTTCCGATTGACTGATTTATCAGTTCATCAAATAATCAGCTGGTGGGGGTGCAAATATCAGAGAGCAATACAGGCTATAAAAGGTGCCTTAGTAGAGGGTCTAATTTCTTAATGTAATCTTGATGTGTACTTGAAGCTCAATACAAAAGTGTTTCTGCATTCTGCTCCCATTGCATGTCACAGGGCTCTCTGCAAATTGTGTTTCAAGGCTATGGTTGCTTGGGATCAGTTTTCAAGTGCGATCCCGAGGTTACGATCATGCTGTAGTTCATGTCGTTGATTCCTGCTCCTTGGGCATAATCATTGACAGCGACCGCAGACTTGATCCACCTCTTGGAACTGCTCGACCACACTTGTAACAAGTGGTGATGAGGGAAAAGCATTCAAGTTTCTAATTCAAGTTCCTTCAAGTATATCTTCCTTCAAGTGCATTGACCTTCTACGCCCACTTCTGCGCATGTGAGTTTGTCGTTCATCTAGTGAATTCAATGCAACAGAAGTTTGTCATGCCAATGTTCGGCAATCTTAAAGCATTCAATAGAGGAGAGGGAGATGCATGGCCCTGCTACATTGTACGCTTTGAAGCTTTCTTTATCGCCAGTGACATCGCAGCAGAAGACAAGTCAGTCTTTAGTTGCATTGGGCAGAAGATGTATGCTCTCTTGCAAGATCTCGTTATGCCCATCCAGCTGCACGACAAAACCTTGCAGGAAATTCTTTCCATTCTAGGTGACCATTACTGCCTCGAGCCATCTGCTGTTGTGCAGCGTTTGCAGTGGTGTCACTCAAAAGTCTCTTGGAATATTGCAACTTTGGAACTGAACTTGGCGATATGTTGGGACCGGATTGTGTGTGGCATCAACAGCAAAGCCATGCAGACAAGGCTGCTCAAGAAAGTAGACCTTACATATGAAGATGCCATGAAAACTGCACTATCCATGGAAGCTGCGAAGAAAGATGCCAGTGAGATAGCCAGTTCCAGCTAAAGTTTGCTTCATACACATAAGGTTGTAGTATCAAAAGGGCGTGTCTCATGCTACCGTTGTGGGGAGGAACACTTTGCGACTACGTGCAACTATTGCTGGAAGCAGGGACTCCCTGCTCAAGTGTGCATATCGAAGAAAAAACACGCTTCATTGCGAAAGGGCAAGTCTACAAAACTACACAGTTCCGTGCCTCCAGCTTGCATAACTTCAAATGGAACGCACCAAGTCAACACTGTTAACAACTCACCTGCCGATGTGTTTGACACGTGGCCACTCGACACTGTCATGCCTTCACTGCCCTTCACTGTGACCGTTGGCATTTGCGGCAAGCCGCTCTGTATGGAGCTGGACACCGGTGCGAGCATTTCTGTCATTGCAAGGAAAAATGTCTTAAGGAGCAACTAACATCGGTGATTGTCATGCCATCTGATGTGCTCCTAGAAGCTACTCAGGTGAGCTCACACAAGTTCAAAGCAAAGCAGATGTTGCAGTACAGTGCTGCTGGGAAAAGCTCACTAGGGAGTTAAAGCAGGCATTTGCTGCCTCACAGGTCATCGCAGCAGGCTCCGAGCTATCACAAGTACGAAGGAGTGTGCTGAAGGTTGCGTGGCAAAGCAACGCAACCTCGATGAAAGACTAGGGGACATTGAGCAAATCGGGAAACGAGAAACGAGGCGAAGCGTCGCGGAGAATGAAGGTAGGCGGAAGTGTGCTGGGTTGACCTCCTCTGGCAGTTGCTATAGGTTTAGTTTGCCAAATGGACGTGCTGGGTTCACCTCGTGGTAACATCGACCTCGCGTGCCATACACTGCGTGTGCGAGTGAAAGCATGCGACAGAAAGCAAGCATGCGACAGCATCTCAATCTTACGTGCACAAAGCAGGAAGGGGTTGGGAGCGCGGTCATGTGAGTTTTATCTTGAACGCGGTCTGCTTTGGGGGGAACAGTCTAGGTCGTCTAATGACTCGTATCCTTGTGTGCGCTGTGTTCTCGCTATTCATTTTGCGTTGAAGCGATACACAGCACAAAGGTCACTTCGCCCGCTGCTGCTGCCGCAATTCCTCACCCCAGCGTTTTGACAGCGAACGTTTGCGGTCATAGAGCGTGATGTGTTCATGTTTGTCTGTGCCTGTTGACACCATGCTTGATTATTTAATTAGTAAGTGAATGTTTACAAGGGGTCATTCTACTCTGGCGGCTGCTGCATATTGTGTGGCTACACCAGCCCTGTCTTAAATACGATCTGCAATGCAGACAGTCTAGGTGCACCGAGGGCTAAAGCTTTGTATGCGCTATGTTACGAACCGCCTGCAAGGGTACCGGCCTACAAAATCTTCCCAGTGAACCGCAGCTGCGAGGGTGGCAAGCTTCCCAGAAGTGACCATGGAAACCTTCCCCACCTGCCGCAGCGACTCGTTTTCTAGGGACGACGGTGTGCTGCATCAACACCTCCTCGGCGCCCCTATGACTAAACGCGGTCGGTGGACCAAGTATTGTTCGTGGATTCGCCGTGGCTGCCACGGCTTGTTAGAAGCAGTGGAACTCCTGGGAGAAGATGTCTGGCGGCCGTCTCACGGGGCTTAGAATTCATGGACAGACGCGGTGGCCATTGTCTGCGGAGTCAACACTGGGATGAAGAGGTGCCTGCTCAGGGCAAAACCCATGTCCGCGAGAACCCACTCACCTCGGCGTGGTCAGTGAAACCTGTGCGGAAGTCTGTGTAAACTGGACCCCACTCAGAGGCGGGTCGGCTACAATGACTTTGAATGCTCCGAATTGGTAGCAGGTTGAATGGCCGTTTTCCCTCACCTAGGGATCTAGGGAGGACACAGTGTACTTAAGGAGCCGTTGGCGGCTCCTCAGAGTGCATTCCTCTTTCAGTCATGTTAGACTGATGAACTGTAACGTTTTCATGTAAATGCCATAAATAAATCCCATATTTGTCGTTCTCGATGAGAACAAGTCTATCCCTTCAACAACATCCTGAGCGTGGATAAGTTGGACGATGGCATGGGCCAGCTACCATCTATTTCATGCCCGACCCCAGCCATAACAGCTACAGCACCCATACACTTGCATGTCACCCACATTCACTAAGGGAAATGTCGCAATCTCTTTATGTTTCCTCCTCTTGTTTTTGCCTCTGTCTACTAACGATGTGCGCTGCAGGCCTCCAGTAGGGTGGCTTGATGCGTGCACCCCCGGGCACGGCGGATCAAGGCACCCTAGCCTCCAGGATCGGTAGCGGTCGCTCCGAATATTCCTCTTAACCGAAAAGCACATCTGAGGCAGTTAATTTAAGCGGACCTTTTTTCTTTTTTTCTTGCATTGAGTCTATGGAAAACCAAACAAATGTTCCCATCTTCGCTATATATGAGAATTCAGCTTAACCGAGTTCGTTTTAAAGAGAGTTCACTGTAGTTTCGATTTAGGTGGCCATCATTTAGGTCAGCATTTTGTAGCGTATTGTTGACCAGGATGCAATAGCCATAGAAAAAAAAAGTGTAGTAATATGTTTGCTGGTAAAGCTTCTTTTTGCTATTTAAAATCTTGAAGATCCCTTGTTACATGTATGGCAACACTGTAAAGAAGTCTATTCGCATTTTGAGGTGGAAGACTTGTCGCGGTCTTGTTGTCCCACCACAACTGTTGCCATGATCAAGGACGCTCATGTCAATTGGCATTGGATGTTATCTACAAGTCCTCCCCCATTCAATGGCTCATCCTATGTATGTTCTTTTTCTTGGGATGCTTTTCAGTCACTCATTTTGTTAGTATAACAATGAAGAGTGTAGACTGACTTTGTTGCCTGCTGCCTGAAGAAAACCAGACACTAATGCTATAATTTTTTTATGCAGCCGTCAAGCACTGCCGTTGCATGGGATGCAAGCTGCTGCGAATGTCTCCCAAGGCATTCCACCAGACTACCACTTCTCACCACATGTAGCACCCCAGAGGCCTGGCATCCAACAACCTCAGCGTCCCTCTGATGAATCCTTCGAGGTTGAGGCATACTCTGTGGGGGCAGCCACAGATGGTCATTATTTGGGCAGCGGGGATCAATACCCATGCTCTTACACTCGTAGCCCCATTTATGACCAACGGCCTCCACCTGCTGCCCCTCGACAGCGCCCATGCTATCCAGTGTATGCCAATGCACCTCCCAAGCCTCTCCGACATGGTGCAACATCTCCAAATGTTGCCGAAGGTGGTGGCTACGATGCCTGCAACAGCTATGAAGGCTACGATTTTTATGGGACACAGGAGCCCTTGCCCGCATATGCCGGCCGGCCCGTTTCAGCACACTACGGAGAGAATGTGCCAAACTCTACAATGACATCAACTCAGCTGATGAGGCCACGCTCAGCTGACTTCTTGGAGCGTGATGACGATGGCGAAGAGCCATACTTCAGCAAGAAGAGTGCGCCAGCCGTTGCAGCTAAGCCTCGCCCAAAGTCCAGCATGGCTCATTACGATTGGGAAGATGAGGACGAGGCTCACGACTGGCGGGGGCAGCAGCAGCCGCAGCAACAGTGGAGGTCTCGCACCATGGAGACAGTGCCACAGGCAGGTGTGTTTCATGATGAGTCACAACTGGGAAGAATGCCATCAGCCAAAGCAGTGAGTGCAAGTGGACATTCAGCACAAAGCAAAAAGGCAGCTCACGTGAGTTTTTGCATACTTGAACATTGACACTCATTGCTGATTCAGTTCTAAGGATTGAGCATTGTTAACATTTTAGGCTCTCATTAAAGCAAATCCTGCTAAGCAGAGGTCTCTGGTAACCCGGGAGTTTGATGATCCTTGTTTAATTTCCCGTTGTTTCATTGCAATTTTTTAAAGGTAGTTTATAATAATACAAGGGGGTTTCTGCAGCTTCTAGGGCGCCTTGATGCTAACACTAAATCTTGAAAAAGAAACACTAGTGACATAATGGCTACTGTGTCTGGGCACAATTGTTTATGTAACCATGGCATTTGACATGTTCGTGTTGAAAACATTCAGCATATTTACCTCCTGGTCTTTCACGGGCTGTAAATTGTGCTGCTTTTGATAGACTCATTTTCCAAAGCTTGGTAGTGGTCAGTTGGTCGGTCAGTCTGTTGGATTCCTGCGAAGTAGGTTCATTGCTCAATAAGAAAAAGTGATTTGTCCAATAAGGAAGCTTGAACGGTGGCAGGGATGGAAGTGCTTCAACCATTGTGCCATCTTGCGTCAAATCATCAAGCTGCATTAACCTATGCCAAAACACTTATCTTAAATAAGCATTTCAAATTTAGCAGGATGTGTATATTCAGTGGCAACCACACATGCATTGGCTAGCGCTTAGCACTGCAACCCAAGCCTAAGCAATGTGTTTCAGCATTGGCGTCTTTGGAGTGTGGGTGTGTTTCTTGGCATAATCGTTTTTTTTTATAGCTGCAAGAAAATGAAAACCGTTTCGTGCTATACAATGCATTACGAATCTTTTATATAAGTGTTGTGCGTTTGCTTATATATGCGGACCAGCTAAATATGGTTTCAATTGGTGCTCATTCAAGGGGCACTTGGGAAGAAAGCCGTGCTACATGAATGAGGTCGTACAGATTGCTCAGCATGTAGCTCATCAGTTTCGTTATGGGTTTCAGCACTCACTTTCATGCTCTATTTGTATATCTACATTGATTGACGGGTGGACGCAGTGTGTGGGATATTCTACATTTATTTCACATGTGCACCACATCCAGTCACTGGGATAATAGTATGGCATGCCAGCAAACGACCTGCCTGCTTTCATGAAACTTCTTGGTCGCAAATATCCAATGGCATCCGTAATCGTCGCTCAAATTTGCACTCAGGCTACTCTACTTTCTTCACAGCCACGCCACACAAAATCAGGCTTTTGCTGCCGCAGACAGCAAGCCAAGAATGTAAAGTTTTGTGATTTGTCAACCTTATCAACCAAGTGGTGGTTGTAATTAAAAGTTCAGCGCAAGCACTAACCTCCGATATTGTGTTTGTGGCAACGATGTTCACGACGTGACTTGTGCAGATTGAGTCCAAAAATTTTCATAAACCATTGTTTGGTGCACAAAATATCAGCTGCCGTTTTACATTGGCTTTACGGTGCCTGTGGCTGATCTGCGAGTAAGCTTGAATAATCGAGCTTATTCAAAATATTGGTTTGGTCGACGAAGCAGCTTGGAAAGCCACAGAACATTTTCATGCCTTCATTGTTTTCAATAATATCTTTGAGTATTTTTCTCGGCAAACGATATGAAATATTGGCCAACATGCAATGACCGATATGTCACTTCACATTTATACTGCGGTATTCTGCTATCTTAACTGAAGGTCTCCAAGAATTAAATATCACCAGAGGGTACTATGCAAATGGCGTTCACTGTACCTTGATGGGGGTTGTTCATGGTGACTACTGCGAGTATTTCTCGTTCATTGTGCACAAATATGTTTAATTAGCTAAAAATATATATTCACCTAGTCAATAAGATGTCAACGAAAAAGTTGTAGATGATGTTCAGAAATGACCGATAACAGCATGTAATGCAACCTAGGGTTCTTGAATACCTTTTCTTTAAGAAAAAGAAAGCCTATGAAAATAAATAAAAATTTAATATAAAGCTCACTATGATTGTAATGACGCTTCTGCACACCAAAGATTGCATCAATCTTTATGCAAGCCTCATTAAATAGGGACACTGGGAACGAGCCTCCATGCTGTTTGCTCGACGTGTCGGGGGTTTTTGGTACGAATCTTCGGTTCCTAAGTCATTATCAAATGCGAGGTAGCACGATCTTCTAATGGATTGCTTTTCGAACCGTCGTAAGACCGCGGCCCAGGTTTTCACGTTGATAATTGCCACGGCTGGTCATGCATTCGCCGTCAGCACGAAGTTGTCGACAGGGTATACAAGCCAGTTGGTCATTCTGTACTCAAGCGAACACAGTAAAGGGTAAGAGTCAAGAGGGGAAGAAAAAAAAATATATTTATCAACTGACAATGATACACAAATGAAAAAATAGGATGCAAGAACACTAACAGACGTGCACTTAATATAGATCAATGATGACGACAAAAGAAATAATACCATGAGTAATTAACAGTGGATATAAGAACCGCCACTACACAAGAACACACTTAACAGGGGTCCACTAAAACAAAGTCCAAAAGAAAAAAAAATGATGGCATACGCACATTCGCATGGCCAGGCAGCGGCAGCAAGTTCGTAAACCATGGAGTTGAAGGCAGAGCTTTCCCGAAAAACGCTGGCAAGCTGATCTTGTTGCAGTGGATGCAATTGCTGTGCTGGGTTTCCTGGGAGTCTAAATCTGACGACTTCCCTTGAGCAGGTTCAGCTAACTCTAGGGAACTACTGTGAGCTTCATTGCAGACAGTCTGTTGTCTCTTACGTCAACTAGTCAGTCGGAGTTCAGACGTGGCTAGGCGGCCCAGGCGATACTGGGAGCAGCACTAGCCCCTCAGCGCTTCTCAGTAGGTAATAGGCTCAGCTTCTAGAATACTTGGCTGGGATTAAATCCTGCGTTTAAATAACTTCTCCTTTCCCTAGTTCCCTGGCTTAGGGAATGGCAGATATTGGTGACAATACAATCAAGTTCGCCCAGTTGTATCACGACTCCTCCTAAGGTTCTGGTGGCTGCCCCCCTTTTAATTAGGGGCAAGAGAACTGGTGATTCCCCCCTGCTGTTAGAGGTTGCACCCTTAGATTGCACCACGCAGACACACATGCACACCCTTAAGTCTTTAGCAGACTTCTGCTGTCCGTTGACAAACACAGAAGAAACAATGGTAGCTGGCCATACGGCTCCAAACCCTTTGACAACACATACGCTGTTAGCAATTCGTGGACACGTGATTGCACAGTGACACCACGTATTTCGTGGTATTCGCAACCCCTCCCTCCTTAGCAACCTTCTCAATGCATGCGCGGGGCAGAGAATGCACAGGGGTCCCCCACAAAAGACTTTCAGGACATCAAGGTCACACCAACAACAACAAAAAAAAAGAAAATTAAAAATCTCTAAACCTGCCTTCGACATTTTCAGTTGCTTGCCCGATTGGCTGGCAATACCTTTCTTGCTTGCTGGTTCCTACTCCCATGACCTTTTGGCACCCGTTGATCGGGGCTCTGCCAACTCAAATAATGCTGCACCGTGACAATAATACACACATTGTAATAGATGATGATGTTTACCTCTGGGACCGGATTTATTACTGGCGTAGGAATGCATGCATTGCCACATGGATCTTTTTTTTTGTAAATCATACAGGTTTCTTCCTTATAATTTTTTGCTTCTTCTTGTAGAAAAGAAAGGACCACACAAGACTGAGGTTGCTATATACACTGTTATCAGTCATTCCTCGACGTATTCCACAAGCTTTGCTTTGGCACCTTATTGAATAAGTAAGGCAATAAATGTTACCTCACTAAATTTATGTACAATTAAAGCTTGAAATAACGAACTTCGATATAACGAAGTTCTCGATATAACGAAGTGGTTACCTTTTCATAATCTCTTGTCCATAGACCACCATGTACTAGAACCTCAATATAACGAAATGTATTTGTACGCAATTTCAATATAACGAAATTTCGCTTCTGTAGCAAAGGAATGCCGAGACAATAAATGGAAACTTCCGCTGACGCAGATGGTCAAATGATTGAATTACAAGTGACTGCTTGCTAACGCGCCTCTCAAATCGCATGCAGCGCCACAAGAGTGACCGCTGAAGTGAAGCTGCATAATGTTCCGTATAAAGTCCAAGTGCGATAAGATCATATTGGGGCCCGCGCACTTTGTGCTTTATGTGCGAGGGAAAGTGTGCAAGGGTGAGCCTTCACGCACCAGTGTCCCCTCCCCACGCAAGCAAAAGTGGGGGAGGGGAGCGAGCTCGCAGTAACACGATCAGGCGCGAGTAGGGGAGGGGGAGTCGCGCTTACAGCCATGGCTGCGCATGGCTGTAAGCGCGACTGAGACTGAGCGCATATGCAACTCCCTGTTTGTAGGTAATCTACCGCGTGTGCAAAGAGCGGGCATGCCAAGATGGTGCGACATCATGCTAGCTGTCTTCCCGCACGTTTAGTATTGAAGGTTGCATAATCTAGAGTTTCAGTGACTCGGAGCGAGGGGCAGATGAAGCATACGCTCCCCGTTGCCGGCGCTTTCCAGTGCGGGCGATGCTATCAGCCGCAGGGGCAGAGTGCACGCGAAAGCGTGGCTGGCTTTGCTTAATTCATACCGCCTAACTGAAGATATCGTCGACGTGACACGAAACCATATCATTCGTCGCCGACACCCGAATTCATCAAAATTGTTTTCTCATTCAAATTTGCTTTCTTTGATTGCCCGATAATTCGGAAAATTCTGCGGCCCCTTTCCATGTAAGAAAAATCGATCGGCGACTTCAATACAACGGTTGAATTTCAATACAACGAAATTTTGATATAACAAAGCAAATTGCCAATTTTACCTACTTTGTTATTTAGCGGTTTAACTGTATTTGTTGGTTGTTCACAATGAAAAAAAGAACAGTCAACTAGCATTAACAAAAGTCTATCAACATAGAGTAGGCATTGTTTGCAGAAAGCCCTCAGTTATTTCTTTTTTTGCCACATTTAGTTGACACACCCGGTATGTAACTTAATGATGGTTTCTGTGAAACCCCTATAGGCTTCCTTTGTAGTTTCATGCCACAGTCATCTATATGACAACCTTTCCCTGTCATGAATTTTGATCGCTTAGCAGGATTCTGAGAAACTGATTTACTGTAACCTAATACTAGTGTCTGCAGAATCAAATAAATTGTCATTTATTCATCTGCCTGTATTTCACTCACATTGACATTTACCAAGCTACGCTGATGCATATTTATTGCTCCAAAACAGACAATTCATGCTCCAAACCTTCTACATAGTGCCATATTTGCTGCTCCTATTCTGAGAAAATGATTTACTGTAACCTAATACTAGTGTCTGCAAAATCAAATAAATTGTCATTTATTCATCTACCTGTATTTCACCCACATTGACATTTACCAAGCTGCGCTGACGCATATTTATTGCTCCAAAACAGACAATTCATGCTCCAAACCTTCTCCATAGTGCCATATTTGCTGCTCCTAGAGCTGCACCAAAGCTTCCTTGGCTGCTTCTATCCCTGTATGGTCTCCAGGCACATTAGCCCAACACTTCAGTCACTGCGCCACGGGTGCAGGTTTCTAACGCTTACCTATTTTTCAGCTTTACTACTCTTAGCTTGTGGCAACGAATGCTTTCACATGATTAAAATGCACATTCACGCTGAGAAACGTGCAAATGGGCCTAAAAGCACTCCTGTAATCATCTTCACTTGTGGAATGTTTGCATAAGAATCACAGGGCGACACTAAAGCCACAGTTTTACGTGACAGCATCTTATAGAAACAAGAGAGAGGACCCTATTGCGGGGGAGATTTGAATGTCTTATAATTCCCAACACTGCCACTCTCCATTGCTTGTGGCAGTTAGTACTTTCACATGATTGAAATGATCATTGACGCTTTGAAACATACAAACATATCTAAACAAACATCATGATAAATTCTTGCCCTTGCCACTTTTCAATCATGCCAACTGGTGCTTTGAGACAATTCAAATGCTAATTTGCACTAGTAATGCTAATAGTAAGACAATTTTAGTGTGAGCATGGGTCCGAAGAATGCTTCACATGTGCTAGTTCCCACAGCGTAGGGGATCTGCATGACTTTTTATTTTTTTGCCTCTTCTCGCTTTGGCATAGAAGGAACAGTCAATGAAGCGACTGCTGGAATGGAAGCAGCGCATGCTGCAGTCTCCCCTGTGCAAGAAGCCAGGCCAGCAGCAACCGCAGCAACAGCAGCAGCACCACCATCAGCAGCATGTTGTGCCTTCTCCTCAAGAACTCCAGTCGGCAGTGCTCCGCAAAACACCGGCGCCCGAGTCCTCACAGCCCCCCGAGCGGCCTCCGTTACCCGAAGAGTACAGAAGACGGGCTTCTGAGGGTTCTAGGCCAATGGATGGCATGCCAGGTGGTCGCTTCTTCAACACGGAGCCACGAGGAGAACCCGTGGGCCGGGCCCAAGAGTCATCAGCACCACCAGGACCAGATCTCATTCGTGGGTCTTCTTTCATAAATACCTCTGTTGCATTTGTTTTGTTGTGCATGTTTTCCTGTTTACTAGCTTTGGTATTGTGGTTCATTTGGTATTCCGTCACTCACTGGCACAACCAGAATGTTCTCTATTTGGTGAGTGAGTTTTTTATGCCCAGAAAAAGTCAAACCACCCAGCCACCCCACCCATCTCTCTCATTTTTTTCATGAAGAGACGTTAAAGGAAGGGTATATGGTTTATGCTGTTAGATTCTTGCTCCAGAATTGTCTTCAAAATGAAGGCTGATCTTCTCTTTCTTGAATTTCACACCTCAATCCTTGTGCTGTGATTTCAGCCTGTTATTGCTGATGTTGTGGCATTTACACACATCTGGATCCTTTCTGCACTGGAAAGGTCCACAGAAGTTGCCACAATGAGCCTTTGGCTGCTTTTGAATGCAGTGTACTGGTTTCCACATTGTCAAACAAATCATAATGTCATCAGCGTAGGCTTTTCAACCCTCTGTTGATGAGGCGAGCCTATTGGCAGTTGTGTAAGTGCAATCTTTAAACCTAGCATTGCTTCATACAGAATATGGTAATGCTATGCTAAAGCTTCCTAGTAACTACAGTTGTAACGCTGCCAGACTACATCCAGTGTACAGCGTTAAGATCCCTTAATGTAGTGTCTAAAAATTATTGCTGGTTATTTTTGGTTTCTTTCTCAGCTTTCCAAAATGTTTCTGTAATCAATCAGTCATAGAACTCCCTATGAGCATGGCTGCTTCCAGGAGAGAAAATAATGGTGCCGTCTTACAGGAAGGTTTAATGACCTTTGCGTTAAGTTACGCCCACATTTGATGTCATTGGTTTGTGGCTGCATAGGGGTATATTTAATGGCATTAGACAAAACAAAGTTTACAATCAAATTAATTTGAGCAACTCATTAAAATGTATTTCACAGCATAACATGTACTCAGAAGAATACCAAGAAATAAATAGACGAACAATAAAAGCAACACAATATGCAAATAGAAAATGTTAAATACATATGGGGTGTCTATTTTTCCCTAATACAAAGCTGCTATTTCTTTTGCCTGATAAGCAATGGGCATCATATTTGCATTTTCGTCATGCTCTGTCATGCCGGCCATGTTTGTTGACAACACATAGGGTTCATATCTTGCTCAAGTTCTGGGTCCAGTTTCATGGCGTAAGTATCCTTTGATTATTTATGTGACTGACCTGCAAATTTTAGATGATTACCATAAACCTCTAAACTGAATTTAATGAAAAAAGATCTTTTGCCAGAGCTGTTTGACAAGCCCTGGGAGACTATAGTATGCTAAGGTCATTCAGAGTCTTCAGTTTGGACTCTAGAGAAAATCAGCATGCATGTGAGCATTTGTGAAAGATTTCAGTTTGTTGTTCTCAATTGCCCAAAGGGTAGCACACTGGGTGTTGTATAGAGGTGAGACCCCATAACTCTCCTAGGAGGTTTATATATAGACATAATGAAAATGTAAAGACAAAGCGTGTGAAAAAAAAAGATGTTTACGACAGTACTTTGTCTTATTGATTACATGATGGAAGCACAAAAGAGTGTAGGTTGGTTTTGTAACAAATAAATGACTTTTGCTATGTCGGCGATTTGTTCACAACTCTGCTGCAGTGTATGAAAAGGAAAATGACCCATAATTGGTGTGGGCGTTCAGCACAGCTAGCATGTTTTAGGTCGTTGATCATAGCGAGTATGTGATATTCTGATAAGTAATTTTTACTGGAGGACATAAAATAATTTTGTGCATAATTTTGTAAAGCTAAATGAAAACATGGCGACAAATGCAATCTGTTACTGCTTGTATGTAAAGCATGCGGTAAGCAAATATAACCGAGCCTATTCTTTTTAATAGAGCCTTGCTCGTAATGACTACATCAGCTGCATGATGCTTAAAAAAGATCTTCCAGAAGAAAAATATTGTGACCTCTCTTCTTACCAACACCACAAGTGCAACAAATATACATAGTGCACCTTTTCAGCTGATTCTCTAGCAGCGCCCCTTTTTTATTATAATTATGATTCTTATGTTGGAAGCAAGCAGAAGAAATCCTTTCAGGGGAGAAACTTGTCTCTCCTGTGGTCCCATTAAGGTCATGCTGCCACTGACAGTATTGGGTCAGTATCTGAAACCCAGGATTTCAATGTTAACGGATAAGTAGACCACTAAAGCTTATACATTTTTGTTTTGCGAGCTCCGCAAGCTTCTGTGTAATATTGAGGTATTATTAGCAAGTAAAGAAAAAACATAGTATCGTAGAACCTCGTTCATATGTTTTGGAAAAACTGCCAGAGAAAACGTATTAACTGGGAAAACGTATGATCCGATGTAACTAAAAAAATTTGACAGACTCAACTATTGTTGACATCGACATAATTCGAAGCGTCGCGCGGATCATTGCGGGGCAAGACGCTGACGCGCATCAAACTGGTGGGGCTCCGGCGGCCCGAGACGCGTTTTATTGTTATGGTATTGCATGATGTTTTAAGAGAACGATGGGAAACTGAAACAAAATCGAGCTGGTGGGCGATGCCGGTTGCTGCCGAAGCGAGACATGTTGCTCACATCGCACCGCCTGCAGCAGGGAACGGCTGCGTGTTTGGATTATCGCCTACTAAAAACGTGCAGTACGCTACCACCGGCACTACGAACCACGCGCTGTGAAACAGATAGGTGATCATGCTTATCGCATTAGGTTTGGCAGCGATAGCTCTGAATGCGGCGTGCGACGACCCGGCCGGAGGTTTTCCGGTACCGGAATAAAGAACTGTGTGCGCCGTCGTTTTCACATGAGACAGGCGGCCATATACTATTGTCGATCACGCGCGCCTCGCGCCTTTTCTTGTTCACATGGGTTCTAGCTACCGGAAAACGTATACGATGGCAGTCTGCAACAGGGAACGGTGTGGCGTTTCGGTTATCGCCCATTAAACGCCTGCGCTACGCTTCCGATGGTACCCGCCGTGGTTGCTCAGTGGCTATGGTGTTGGGCTGCTGAGCACGAGGTCGCGGGATCGAATCCCGGCCACGGCGGCCACATTTCGATGGGGGCGAAATGCGAAAACACCCGTGTGCTTAGATTTAGGTGCACGTTAAAGAACCCCAGGTGGTCAAAATTTCCGGAGTCCTCCACTACGGCGTGCCTCATAATCAGAAAGTGGTTTTGGCACGTAAAACCCCAAATATTATTATTATTACGCTTCCGATGGCACCACGCGCTGTAAAACAGATAAGTGAAGATGCTTATCACAATAGGATAGGCGGTGATAGCTGTGAATACCGCGTGCGACGACCCTGGACAAGGATTTGCTGGTACTGAAATGAGAAACTGAGTGTGCGCCGCTGTTTTCGCATGAGACGGGTGGGCGAGTATTGCGGTGAAGCTGCCGCTGTGGGCAGCTATGTACTGTTCTCGATCGCACGTGCCTTGCACATTTTCTTGTTTGCATGGGATCAAGCGGCCGGAAAACGTATCATACGATCGCAGTTTGGCGACATACTGGGGGGCGATCGGAGACTGTTCAACGAGTTCGATCGGTTACCGGCGCACCGACAGCGCCTGCCGCGGGGTGCGGCCACGTTTTTGGTGACGTCAAAATGACGACGCGCTCCTGTCAATCATCGTGCAACCGAGCACGTCGTCTGCTAGGCACCGAACCCGATGGGAGTTGGGAAGCTTGGAGTGATCATACGCTCGTTATGAGACCGGCATGTAGGAAGGAAACTGAGGAGAGGCCCCACCCCCTCCGTGCGCTAGGAGAAAAGTGTGGAGGAAATGACGTAGTAGGTTCTCCTCATTTTTGCTGTTTTTTTATTTCTTTGCTGTAGCGGCCACGCCTTTCGGGCCACAGTGGCGACTTTGTTATGGATCTGTGCGCTCACACGTATTGCTTCGTAGGTTTCGTACCGTGGCAAAGGCACCGTGCGGGCAAGTTTGCGTTGGTCTCTGTGTTTTGTTGCGCTGCGTTATCTGGACTGTGCTCTACCAGATGTTGCTGTGGCCAGGTGGGACAGGAGGAACTAAAGTTCGTGAAATGAACGCGCATGCAACACTGTATGCAATGTACCATGCCACAACAATGGCTATGGACGAAGGAATATCCGTGGGAAATTTTGTCCTCTTTGGAAGAATCATGCTAACATGCTAACAGTTGTCTAGTATTGCTGCGGAGCGCGCGGGTCCAAGTAGCACGGTTGTGCGCAGCGCGGCATGGTTTCGCGAGAAATGTAAGCAAGAGAGGGAGAGCTGGCCCGATAGGCGGAGCAACGCCAACTTCCGGCTCCACTTTAGCTTCACAAAGAGTGACGTCAGGGCCTCTCCTTAGTTTCCTTACTCCGTGGAGACCGGCTTCGCATGACGTGCCAGGTGGATTGGATTGGATCCAACCGGCTGCTGCGACTGCGGAATGGCATGCTCGGATTCAATGCATAGTTTGATTCGAGAAAATGGTGCTTGCGTTGGGGAACTTAGGTTGTTGCGCTGGCGTTGCTCGAGGAGGTAGGAGAGCGGGTGGCAGTGCGAAACGCGTTTGAAGAAATGGCACAAAGGGAATCCCGGCATCGCTTTCGTGTCTCGAAACAAATAGTGCGTTAGCTGTGCAGCAAAATCGACCCCATCATCGGTGCCAGTGACCCACTGAAATGTTGTTGCTACCCCTTGAAAAGTGTGCCACTGTTCCCATTGTTTCTTTGTTTTTTCTTCTTGCTGTGCGCGTCACTACCTAGGGACGACGCAGAGAAACTAATAATTGTAAATTGTAGTAATGACACGTACTACTATTGGAAGACGTGTTTAAGCTTGAGAAGAAAAAAATACATTTTTAGATAAAGATTTCATTCATTGGAAGACGAGAAACATTTTGCTTTGTAGTACGTATACTGTCTGCAAGCAGACGACAAACGAGGAAAGTAAACTTCCGGGGAGTTCACCGCTTGCTGATTGGCTGCTCTCTCCGCCCTGTTCTCAGAAATTTTGCATACTGCCACTTTGTGACATTGCAGCAACCGAACAGAACGCGTATCGAATAAAGATCTCCGATTGCACCCCTGAACGTTGGTGTCGAAAAATCGTGTTTTCCGGAAACGTATAAACCGGTAAAAAATGAGCCTAACTCTATTGGGTCATTTTTTTGTGTTCTCAATTGCTAACGTTAGCGCCGGCAAAACGTGCGTAATGGGAGCGTATCAACAAGGTTCTTCTGTATATACATGTACAAACTGGGGTAGCTATTGCAGTTCTCATAAGCCCTCACGTTGATCAGAATCAATGGCTGGAATTTCATGCTAGAGTAAGGTGCTCATTTATGTTCTCTGCCAGCCTGTGTTGCGACACTTGCGATGTTATGTGCACCTTGTTACGTCTCAACATGGCCAGTGGCGTTAATTAGATGTTTGCCATGAGGCATCCCCCACCCATCCATCAGTGCCTACCTAGAAGTCAATGCAGTGTTGACACCGACGACTGACAGGCCCACATAAGGCACCCACCCCCACCACTACCTGACAGCCTGAACTAATGATGAAAAGGGCCCATGTCAAAGGCTACCGAAGCCCAGAACCGACTGCGGATTCCCATCCTGCCACATATTCCATAACATAGGGCTTCGGAGGCAGGGTTACTGCGGCCGAGGCTCCTGATGTGACTCTGACGTTTAACTTGCTCCTGCACAGAGTGGGCTTCCGTAACTGGAGCCACGTAACCAAGCCAATAAACCCCCCTTTTTTTTTTAATTTATAAATACTGCGATCTTAAACAAGATCTTAGCAGTGTGGTACACGAGTAAGTTCACAAAACAAAATAAATACAAAAATGGGGAATTGCACTAAAAAAATTCGTCACATTTCTTCATTCCTACTACTGGACATACTCGTCGATGAGCTTGATGGATTCCTTGCCCTGACGCCACCCTAAGCCACAACAACCTTTGCAGGATGGGAAATCACAATGCAAAGTTGAAATGCAAGGATTGCATGCAGTGTGAGCTTGTTGGTAAAGCATCCTGAATAGGTGTACGGTAGCACAATTAAAAGATAGGACAAAAGAAGACACATAGGGACACACAGAGCGCTATATATATAGCGCTATGTCGCTGTATGTGTCCCTATGTGCCTTCTTTTATCCTGTCTTCTAATTGTGCTACCGTACACCTATTGAAATGCAAGGAGCCTGCTGCCTTTTTTCCCATTTCGCAGCCCATCATAATATTGATTTCTTGACAGAAATGCTACTGCAAAGTTATTAACACAGAGATAGTTGCTACGTACATCTGAAAACCTGTAAATTTCTTCACAATGTTCATGAACTCGGGCTTAGAAAATGCTGCACATAGCTGAAAACTGTGCAATCTCTCACTGCTTGATTTTTTAGCTGCTGCTACAACCCAGGACTACCTGTATTTGCCAAATCTTCAGCTGGCAGTATCTGAGAGGCACGAACTCACCATTACCGAGTCATGATGACTATATAAATTGCTCTCCTGTAAGAATCTGCTTTGCAACACTGGTTGGCCAGCAGCAATATGCATAGCATTCAAGAAATGCATGAAATTGTTATTTTGATTCATTAAAACAAGGGTATATTAAAGAAGAAAACTAGCCAGAAATTCTAAGAGGAAGTCTCTCTGAAGTGCAGGTTGGCAATTTGGGTGAATAATGTTGCCTTCTTGAGAATTGCTGCTTTTAGATTGCTTCGCAGACAGTGCATATTGTAGTTGTTGTAATGGGCTAAAGTTGCTAATTGTAGTAAATTTTATGCTTCTGGACTTATCAAATCCTAATTTTGGTAAATTGCCAGCAATGCATGTTAAACCTAGTTTTTTTTTTGTGCTGGTCCCATAGGATACCATGTAAAACGTGGGGATGCACCTTAAGTGCATTTTTTAGAAGTGCTGTGAACCTTGTATTACCTTGTTACCCTCGTAAAACTTTGGGCTGCCTTTGGCAGTGACGTGGGCAGAGAAATTTTTCTGCTAAAATCATTCCTTCTACATATTTGGAAATGAGCATTCTAGCCATCATGGAAGATATTGAGTGGCTTTCCTATTGGTTCCGGAAGGTGTGCAATCATTAGCACCTCTTACATCAAGAGGCTTTTCTGCTTTTTTTTCTTTTTTTTTTTTTTGTCGTGTGTGTGCACTTATTTGAGCTTGCAGTCACCAGCATGCCCTGCTTAGCCATCATTAATTTAAGAGGCTTCAGATTAATTGCCTTGCCTTCTTGAAAAAGTTGTGCGATTTTGATGCTGCCTGTCCACTCTGTGTCACTATTTATAGTAGCCTGTTGCATCAAGGCCTGTCTGTGTTTTGTTGTTGTTATTCATGATGTAGCATGGTTAAGTTTCACTTTCGTTGAACCTGTTTTGTTTTTTCTGTTTGGTCCCCTTACCCCCTCCTCTTTTCTTTCTAAAATCCTCAAAAAACAACAATAGAGCATGCAAAGATGTCACCTTCAAGGTACAGTGACAGCCCGGATTATGTTAACTTGCGGAACCTTCGTTGTGATCCTGAATTTTACCACAAGAAACAGTCCCAAAGTTACACGCCCCACAATGTGCAAAGCCAGAAGCCCCTGCGTTCCTGCTTGAGCCAGTCAAGTGGTGACCGGAGACCATTGCCTGCACAGCATGAACAAGCAGGCACCGATTGGAGCCAGCCGTCGTCAAGAGTAGATCAAGGCTCTACTGGTTTACCGAGTGAAACTTCTCCATTCAGTCACCGTCATGATTCTCATAGCACAATTCAGTCGCGTGCTTTTAGTCCCTTTGAGAAAGCTTACTCCAGTGAAGTACACAGCAGGTCTTACACTGAAGCACATGACAAGCCTTGCACTGAAGACAACCATTCTAGCTTCTACGACACTGCTTATGTGCATTCTGACAGGCAGCTGAGCCCAACTAACATTCTTGTGCAACGAGGCAACCAAAGTGCAACTGCTAGTAGTCACATAAACAGGGAAAAAAAGGCTCAGCTACTGCAAGAGCAATTCACTGAAGCCAGGCAGACAAGTTACTCTTCACCAGGTTCCTCTTTGCCAAGGCACCAGCATGACGAATCAACATTTCTTGAGGAAAAGAGTTTGCTGCAAGCTAGGCAGTTCACGTCCCCTCACAGCAGTGCTGTTAGAGACTCGAAGATTGTTCTCAGGCATCACAACACCCAGCTATTGTCTGATGACCGTGCCACCGATCGGGACAGCAGTCTGTCAAGGTCAGACCAAGGTTTGGGCAGTCCACGACCTGACGTGCCCCAAGAAAGGCTCTATGGCAATGCTGACATGTGGCTTCACAAGAATAGCTCTGGCTCTTCATGCATGTCACAGTGCGCTAAAACCACCACGCAGGATGAGGAGGCGTTCTACATCAAGAAAGAAGACTATTACAAAGCTTCACAAATGTTCTATCCCAAGCAGCCTGCTTCGAAGACCCTTCTAGGTTCCATTTCTGACCTAGAAAGCAGTGGTAGTGGTGCTGCTGAAATGGAGACCTTTGACAGCCGTTACCGTCGCAGCTCAGCCACACCGAAAAGTCCGCAGTGGGAAATTGACAAGGATGTGGGACTTCCAGTCCCTGACAACTTGGACGTTTCCTTCCAGTCAACTAGCAATAATTCTGTCTTTGAAGCATCGTGCGAGTGCCAAACACCAGGGGATCAGAGCCCGGAGCTGTTTCAGGGCACTCTGCGCCCCAATCGAACATACGTGAGGGACCGGCAACCCTCCAAGAGTCCCATTCATCCGTCAAAAGACCTTGGCAACGACACCGAAGCAACCGAAGTGAAAACTCCTGTGGGCAACTCAAGCTTTGAAGAAATGAGAGCTGCATACCAGAAAAAGAAGGAAGCACCGCCTGTGAACATAGTACAGGACAGAATTAAGTGCTTTGAGCCCAAAGACGAGAAGAGTCCAAGCCACGGGGAAAGTGTTCGAGAAAGCTGGGAAGCTGCAGAGCAAAAGCAAATGGGAGAGAGAAATGCATCATCAGTGTGCAATAATGAAAGTCCACAGGATGTTGAGTTCAGGGCCAGTGCTTCCGACGCGGAGAAGATTGACTCCCTAGCAAAGTATGGCAGCACGTCCATCCTTGCTAGCCTACATAGAAGTGCAGAGTTGAACCGAGAGAGTGCACAGCATACGCAACATGATAAGCTTCGACAAGAACAGGTGCAAAAGCCAGACACAGTGCTGTTTCTCAGGCACTGTTCGCAAGAACCACCCCCTTGCTCAGTGCAGTCTAAACCACCTGAGGCGCACTACCTTCCCATGGGCTGGCTGACAAGTGAGGCAGATTACGTTTCCATGAATGTTGATCTTAGTCCTGGTTGTTCTCTTGAAGAGCCAGTTTACAATGAGCCCATGTTGCCAGTCTCTAGCTACGCTCATGAGTCTTACGGAAAGTCTTCATTGGCTTGTCAAGTCCTTAAATCTGAAAGTTCAGGATCGAGCAGCAACGGTTCTGCTGAAAACATTTACGAGCAAGTCCAACAGACCTCAGAAGACTTGCATGCCATGCCGTATCACAGCACAGGGGACAGTGTACAGTCTAAAAGAGAAAGTCCCCCTGTTTATGAAGAGCCATACCGACTGGCACCTTCGCAGCCTGAGAGCAAGTCACCTGAGAAGCCAAAGAGTCATGAGTTGTTTATGAAAGACGGATGCAAGCAGCTTGTGAAGAAGGCCATCCCAGATTTGTTGCACCATGAGGAGGTCAAGGACTCTGGAGCCTCAGATGCGGATGATGAGGCTAGCCGGGCCGACTTTGACACTGCCACTTCATCTCTGCCGAGCTACCAGAAAGAAATTCTGAATGATCATCTGTCTTCTGTCCCTCTTCGCTCATCGGCACAGCCCTACTTACCTGTTTACACGTCGCACACCACAAAATACTCATTCAAAAAGGAAAGAAAGCCTGAGGATACATCAGTACAAAGTACTGATGCTTTTAGAGAACCTGAGAAATGCAGCCCGAGCCAGCATTCCAAGTTTGTGTCCTTTGCTGGAACAGCCACATTGACAAATTCCAAGGTGAACCCTGATGCATTTGTCAAATTTTCTTCTTACCAGAGTGAGAACAGGCCCACTAGTATTGGACTGTTGAAGAGCCTCGACGGTGAGACGAGCTCCAGTGAAGCTGGTTCTAGCTTGACCAGCTCCGTGGTTAAAACAAGCAGTGCAGATGCCTCGCTCCGCTGCTCCTCAACTCAGGGCAACTTTAGCCAGGTTTCGTCGCCCCTTCTGTCTACTGCCCCTGACGTCTTGCCATCGGAAGTTCGAAGTGTTGTCTCAGAGTGCAACTCCAACAAGGTGCTAAACAGCAGCAACAGCAGCAACAGTGCACCATACTACTACTCAGACATCTTTGGCGACAAACTCGGATCAGCTTTTGGCAGCTCAGCAGCACGACCTGCTAGTCAGCAGCTGCGCACAACACCCAACATGCTCAACAATACTCGTGATGTGACATCTATGTCCCCACATTCCAAGGACCATGTTGGTCGTAAGGTCAACAAGATCTCAACTCCACAAACTGGGCTTGGTGTCAGCCATACACGCACGCGCAGCGAGCCGCAGTCAACAGACGACTTGGAGAGCACCCTTCGCGGTCTTCTCCATCCCGCGAACACCCGCAAGTTTTCCGACGCCGAGCGCAACAAATATGTTGCCGGTCACACACTCGAAAAGACATCGCATATGTCGCGCTCTGTTCTCTGCCATATGCGCAGTAAGCAGGCAGCTGAAACAAGCCAGCCAAAGTCAAAGGAATGCGCTCCCCCTCCACATGACTCTGGAGAAGGTGCCGAATGTCGGAGCTCTGGGAGGATGCTGCCGAGGCGTCTGTCTCGCTCGCTGGAAGACATCATCGACAGCTCACCGGCAGAGCATGTGAGTCGCAGCAAGACACCTGTGATACCAACATGCTGTCAAGATGAGCCCTACTACGAGAACGTTGGGTTTGGGAGTGCACGTGCGCAGGCGTCACCTTCGAAAGCACTCAGTGGGGCTAGCCCTCAGGTGTCGCCAGCAAAGCACAGCATTTACGATGGTGAGGATTTGTGCAGGGAGTTTGTGGCTGCCAGCGTGCTGAGTGATCCCCTTGGGATCCTGGGGAAATCTGCTGGACAACTTCCTGCTGAAAAGCAGCAGAAGACAGCGGCTTGCAGCAGCGGCTTCATGCAGATGGGTTCCTTGAGCTCCAGTCTGGGATCGCTCAAGTTGTCTTCGCCTGAGCGTCAGGAGGCTCCTTTATATTCCAGCTGTAGCCCTCATGTTGAAACAGGTAAACCACATTCTCGCTCTCTCTCTTTTTTTTTCTGCAATGGAAATCACTTGTTTAGCAGTTAGATTATTTCTACTTTCAATTTGACCCTGCAAACCTGCACGGATTTGTTTATATGTTGAGTGTGCATGTTTATGCATTTTTAGCCTGCGACTTTCTTTTTATATAATCTATATTTATTCTCTTTACTGCCTCATGGTCATGTAACTATTGCCTCTTCTTGTGTCTCTTCAATTCTCATCTTTAATTTTCTTGCAGGTAAGCGTTGCTGGTCCAATGACTTCCCAAAGTCTGCTGTTCAAGGTGATCTGCACAGGCACAGTATTGACAGTTTGCACACTCGAGGAATGGAAGTTCAACTAAGAAATGTAAGTGTGCGCATATACTGTTTTTAATGGTCTTACCTGTCACATTATCCTAGTGCCAGACTTGTACACATTACAGAAAAATGTAACCAATTACAATTACAACTGCACAATTACATGACTAAAGATGTAATTGATTACAGTTACCAATTACTGCCCCACGAAATATTGAGGAGTTACTTAAAAATAATTGAAGACTTCCTAGGTTACTTTCCTCCGAACTTTTCATAACATTGTACAGATGCCGTAAACTCGAGCTGGCCTGTTACATTCAGCATATTTTCTGCAGCCCTCCATACATTGCTTATGTTTACTAGCAATTACTTTTTAAAAAATTTAATCAGTCATCTTCTCTCGTTTTGGTTGTGAAGACATCAGCAGCGATACCGAAAACTTGATCTATATGTATGCTGTGGAGAAGTGCAGTGTTGTCATTACTTAGCATCTGTGTCCTCTATGAAGTGCGGCGCTTCATTGTTGCTGGGACTTGACGAAGATGCTCTGGTTGGGCCAGTGAAAACATGTAAAAATCGTCCATAGGTGATATCTTGGCATTAACATCCTAAGTGGCTGTCACTATCGAGACATACCAGCACCTGTTAAATTTGTAGGCCGACGTCTGGTGGAGTGTTAACATGAGCAAACAAATATTGAGCTCCTGTGTTTGCCCGCCTTGTCTCGTCGATAAAGTAACAAATTACATGTAATTGTTTACTGAAAAAGTAATTGAATTGCAGTGAGCATTACAGAGTAAAAACTGTAATCGTTAAATTACAATATTACCAAATGTTACCAAATGACCAAATAGATTGCAGGCAATTACCATATTCACTTGCATAATGAATGCACTTTTTTTCCCAAATCAATATGTGAATTCGCTTCAATGCAAACTGAGCGGTGAGAACGTAGCACGCACAAAGGTATGAGCTGTCATCGGCTCAGCTCCCGACGCAGATCATTTTTAGATAGGGTGCGCTGCGGCCACACAATGTGCAGTTGCTGCTGGAGTAAAACGCAGCGCCCCCCCTATTGCCTCTCTTCTCCCTGACACCGTGCGCGCGACGAAAGGCGGTGCGAGAGATTGAGCCGGGATCGTCGGCTTCCCTCACGCGCGTTCACTCACGCCTACACCATGCGGCATGCGGCACCGGCGACATTGGCAAAAATGCACCTAGAGCGTCCATACAATTGCTATCGCAATAAAAGTAGGAGACATGGTACGATTCGGTGTCCAATACAGCGTCAGATGCAACCACACCCGCCAGACGGCATATCAGACGCCGAATCATACCATGTGTCTCCTACTTCACGGCAGCAAGTTCAAGGTGCGATCATTATGCAAGAAAAAAAAAAAAAACACTTCTTGATGGGAAAAGTGGGGGCTGCGTTCATTACGTGAATAAATACGGTAAGTACATGTAGTTCGTACATACAAGTCTGCCTAGTGCATACACTCAATAGTGTTCCTACTTTCTGCAGTCACCTGAAAGGGCCTCTGAGCCGACATCTCCATCCAGTCCAAATCTGAGCCATAGCATTTCAGCTGGTGATCTGCTAGGAAAAAGTGTAAGTCTGAAAAACTTATTGTGCTTGGTTAGTTGTTTCAGTCTGTGCGCATCACTTTCATGCAGCCATCCATGATTCTCTTGAGATTTACTTCATTCTAACTCCAAATTTTGGTGAACCGGAATGTATTGTATTTACCCGAATGTAACGCACACTTTCTGTCCGGTAAAATGGGTGTGAAAATTGCTTGTGCATTACAATTGGTTACGAAACCAAAAACTGCGTTCATGGCATTGGGCGTCAGAGCCGTCAAACGCTGCTTCATTGCCATCACAAGGTGGCAGCAGAGCATGTTTTTATGAAGGCTGCTGTGGGTTCGTTTTGTGCTTGACTACGATCTGGAGTGATATTCTCAGTCACATGCCTTCAGAGATACTATCCCTTTCACGAGATTTCGCACAGCTGAGCACCAAATGCATTGGAGCATGTCTGGTCATCAGCGTTCCTGGCACTATGCCAAGCTCACTATCTGTGCACAGTTCCAGGAATGCTGCTGGCCGCATACTTCCACAATTTCGATGCAGAGTCATGTAAAATCTTGCAGAAGTGAGACGCGTAATAGCAGTTCTAAATCTCATCGTTCGAGAATACTGCCCCTGTTCTTTTTGCTTTTCCTTTTTCTGACAAACGCAAGCCAAAGGTAAAGGTTTGATGTGTCACTACCATAATGCCGCATGCTATAAAAATGACAAGGAAAGATGCGCAGGATGCCGAGACCAAACCTATTATTTTGCACTTGAGGCCAGTTAACAGTTCTTTATAGTAAGCCCATAATTTCACTTAGGACTAGAAAATAGCACTTGGTCATTCCTACTGCTAAAGCAAATACTTATCTTCAAGGAAAAAAATAACTGTTCATAACAAAAGAGGCAATATGGGGACATGACGTACAAAGACTATGACATCTGACCCATGAACTTGCTTTAACCCCTTGAAAGTCACCACTGTACACATATGGTGGTGGAAACAAATCTCAAGTGACCACGGCTGTACATGAAGCAACTGAATATCAGAAAAACGTACGTTTTTGGGATGAAGCATCGCCTGACATTATTCCTGAGGTGCTGACTTCTAGCAAAAAATTTTATTGTGCTGCTGCCCCTCTGCTTTCATCAAAACTGAGTTTTTTTTGCTTCGGCGTATGGTGTCTAAAACCATGTTAGATTGGGAGTATTTTTGCTTCGCCTAGCTTACTGCTATGTGCTCACACCTGTGCTTGGGCACTTTATGTTCTGAATTCTCATGTGTATCATTTCCAAGTAAGGGCATTGGAAACACTGATTTCTATCTCATTTCTTACCACTTAAAGCGCAAGGTGCTTGCTCACATGGCTCTCTCGCAGGTGTGTGATTACTTTGCCAGAATTGTGGTGCAGTAAAAGACGAGGGACAACAGAAGCAACATAGACAGGTGCACTCTGCTTCTGTCGTCACTCATCTTTTGCTGCACCAAAATTCTGGTAACCAATGCACCAATTAGCGCAGTAACTTGTTTCATTGAAGAACCTTCTTTGTGTACTTTGTTTACAGGTGGGTGCTTACAAGCCAGTGATACTGTTATGCAAAAAAGAGGTGAGGCATGCAGACAGGACACCAGAGTAGAGAAGTGGACAACACTTGTTGTGCACTTCTCTACTCTTGTGTCCTGTCTGCAGGCCTCACCTCTTTTCTGCATAATGAATCCTTACCAACTAGCTCAGCTTTCTGTCGTTCTAAGCTTCATTTCCAGTGATACTGCTGCACATTCGTCAGTATTTGGGAGATACGCAAGGACCGATAGAATCTAATATAGTGCTCTCACACTTGATTACAGCAATTTTCTCACTCGCTTTGTTTTCCTGATGGGTGCGCACCACTGAGCTTGCTTGCGGGCATTCACATGGCATGCCTCACTTTTGCTCTGGCTGTGCATCCTGGGGCTGTCTTCTATAATGATTCGCGTCATTCATTTTCCATTCTTCTTGCCCTTTGTCATTTAGACATAGATTGAAAGTCGCCGCAACGCTGTCTAGTTTGGGATGGCACCCTCGGTGCAACACATGAATGAGGCGAGATGTGAAATGGAACATTTCTAAATATTGGCCCAATTTGTGTGAAACCTGTTTAAAACAAAAATAAGTTGTGTTAATGCTATCACATTTGTAAGAAATCGGAGGTGGGCGAATGCCAAATTTTTCAAATGCAAATCGAATATGAATAGTAAATATTGAATATTGAATTGAATAGTCAAGCATAGATGCACATACAGTTAAACCTCGATATAACGAACTTCAGTATAACGAAATTCTCAATATAACAAAGTATTAACTTTTCATAACCTCTTGTCCATTGAACACCGTGTATTTGGAACCTCAATACAACGAAGTGTGTTTGCATGCAATTTCAATGTAACGAAATTTCACTACCACTGCAAAGGAATGCCGAGACAATGAATGGAAACTTCCGTCAATGCAGATGGTCAAACGATTGAATTACAAGGTGCTGCTTGCAAATGGACCTCTCAAATCGCGTGCAGAATGACTGCCGAAGTGGAGCCGCATCGTGCTGCGTATAAAGTACAAGTGCGATAACATCCTACCTTGCGTCATACACTGTGTGATTTAGGTGCGAAGTGAAAGCGTGCGAGGGTGAGGCAAGAAAGATGGTGCCTTCATGCACGAGTGCCGCCTCTCCGCGCGAGCAAAGGGAAAGAAGGGAGGGGAGCGAGCTCGTGGTAACACGATCAAGCACGCGTGAGGGGGGTAAGTTGGCGCACGTTTCTACAGAGGCTGTGCATGGCTGTAGGCATGGCTGAGCGCATACACAGCCACGCA
Organism: Dermacentor variabilis; assembly: GCF_050947875.1. Classification (NCBI taxonomy): domain Eukaryota; kingdom Metazoa; phylum Arthropoda; class Arachnida; order Ixodida; family Ixodidae; genus Dermacentor; species Dermacentor variabilis. Next base: position 101,069,552 of record NC_134571.1, read on the forward strand.
CCCGGCTTTATTTGTCAAAATTAATTGTTTTCTCATTCAAGTTTGCTTTTTTCGATTGCTCGATAATTCAGAAAATTCTGCGGCCCCTTCCTGTGTAAGAAAAGCCGATTGGTGACTACTTTTTTGCATAAAAAGTTGAATTTCAGTACACTTAGATCTCGTTATAGTGAAATGGCTTGTAATGAAATAATGGATATAACGAAAGAATTGTAATTCCCTTTGAAAGTCCCCATAGAAACCCATGTGCTTAAAATTTCATTTTTACGAATAAAGATTCATTGATCAATGGATATAACGAAAAATATTCATTCCAAAATTGCACCTAACAAGCCACTTTGTACACAACATATATATTTCTTAAATTGTGCGACGCGTTGCGGCCCTCCAATGCAGCAGTTCAAATCTCCGGCGGCGGCCCCTCATCATCCGGCAACGCTCCAAGCCAAGCCAAGCTGGCCAAGCAGCCAAGCCACTCCGTCCGTTGTGTGCAGTGCGCACTCCCAGCTGAGTGCCGCGCGCCTTTGTTTGCGTTGTTCCATACGCTGTCCGTCAGTGCTTTTTACGCCGTGTCGTCAGTTTCACGACAGGGAAATTAATGGCAGCAGCAGCAGCAGCAGCTTGAAGCTAAAACGGAAAGTTATCGCCTTGGATCAGAAGGCAGCCATAATTAAGGCTGTTGCGTCAGCCACGAAGAAAACTAAAGTGGCCAAGGAGTTCGGCATCGCGCCGAGTGCCCTTTCTACAATCCTCAGCAGCAAAGAAGTCATCGCTGGCGCTGGCGCACGTGGCGTGAAAGGTAGCTGGAAGAAGCTGCGGTATCCTGCCTTGGAAGCTGTGGAAGAGGCGCTGTTCAAGTGGTTTTTTATATGCAAGGGCTGCTAAATTGCCCGTGAGTAAGGCAGTGCTCCAGAGAAAAGTGAGAGACTTTGCTTGCATCATGGGCTGCGACAGCTTTGTTGCAAGCGATGGCTGGCTGCGGAATTTTAAGGAGTGCTGCGATATTGTTGGCAGGGTTGTCACTGGCGAGTCCCAGGCTATGGACAATGAATTCGCAACGGCGTGGGTGAAAGCTAGCATTGGTCCTCTCCTTGAAAAGTATGAAGAGAAAGATGTGTTCAGCGCTGACGAAACAACTCTCTTCTACCAAATGTTACCACAGAAGACCCTATCATTAAAAGGTGAGCTCTGTCGTGACGAGAAACATAGTAAGGTCCGCATCACTATGCTCCTTTGTACGACTATGAACGGATTGGAGAAGATGCCACCTTTGGTGATAGACAAAAGCGAGTTGCCACAATGCTTTTAAAGGACACAGGCGACTTCAACCGCAGTACTTATCAAACCGGAAAGCCTGGATGACAAGGGAAGTTTTTTGCGGTATGACTGGGATGAGAAGTTAGAGAGCCAGAATCGCAAGGTATGCCTTTTTCTAGGACAACTGTGCTGCCCACCACACCACTGCTGCACTGATGAACATTGAACTTCGGTTCTTGCCCCCGAACTGCACGGCAGTGATACAACCCCCTTGATCAAGCCGTGATAATGTCATTTCAGGTTGGATACTGGAAACGGGTGATAGACCGACTCGAGTTAAGCATGCAGTTGAACCGTGACACGAAGGTCGTCTTGTATATATGGCAGTAGAGATGCTTAATGCGGCATGGATGGATGTGACAGCCAACACCATCACCAACTGCTTTCGACATGCATCATTTGCTGCCAACGGAAGCAACCCTGACACCGACGACTCAATGGACTGAATTGCCTTACCCAGTGGTGCCGCTGTATCAGACGAAGCTTTAGCGTCATGGAGGGTGCTCCACGATGCCAGTGTAGTGTGTGAAGGTGAAACCTGCGATTACGTGAGCGTGGATGCTGACGTTCTGGCAACGGAGGAGCTGACAGACGACGACTTTGTGCTTGCTGCCCAAGAGCACGAAGGAAGCGATGATGAAGGTGCCACAGGTGACAACGACACTCCGCCCTGTGCTTACGATGTACTGACATCGTCCCAGGTTCTGGACTCTGTGGACCTGCTGCGCTGCTACTTCGGCGGCCACGAAGACGGTGCAGATGGGCTAGAGATGGCTGCTGCTGCCGAGAAGGCCGTCCTTCAGTTAAGGAAGACACAGCAGCGAAGCATAACCGATTATTTTGCGCCGTCAACACGAAAGGTTCGCGCCATCGACATGGAAGGCATTAAAATCAGTTCTTATGTGTTTGATTCCAGTTTCTCCCTGTGTGCGATATCGGTAAGGACGATTAGCACTTGCAACGGACGCAGCCACTTTGCCGCGATGGGAGCTGATACCGCGGCGATGGCTTACCTGTAGTAAGTGCACGCTCGTGTGCAATAAATGAGTCTCAAATTATTAGTCAGTGGCTATGACGAACTAATGCTTATAATAAACAAAATTTAGTGCCCTTTCGTCTTCGTTATAACGAAATTTAAGTGTAGAACAAAATTTCAATATAACAAAGCAAATTGCTGCTTTTACCGACTTCGCCATCTCAAGGTTTAACTGTATGTACAGCTGGAATACTTTTGTAGGCATAATTAGGTGCAATGCTTCTCCTGACTAGGGAAAATGAGCTCCATTTCGGTTTAGTTCCTCGTTGCCCTCTTAAAACGCTACTCAATAGAAATATGGCTAAGTGTGTAGCAGGCCGCTGAAGCCCAACCAGTTCAGTGCGCGTCAGCGTCTTGTGCCACAGTGATTCTCGCAGAGTGGGCACCTCAGAACTTGCCAACAAAATTCCCCACCTCTAAAAGCTGCTGACCCAACTTCAAAAACAAGAATGCGTCTTGGGCCACCCAAGCCGCACAAGCTCGGCACATATCGGCATCTCGTCTCGTGCTGCTACCGATTCGCACAATGCTTTGTAAATGTCAACTACAGTTGAATCTCACACTTTTTAGTTACTTTGGGTCGTGCGTTTTTCTGGTCAGTACGTTTTTCCTCGGGTCTTTTCCACAATCTGTGAATGAGGTTCTACTTATATTAGTCTCGGGTGTTGCTTCAGTGTGCAAAAATGTATGTGTAACACAGCGCAAAGAAACAGGGACACAAGGCAGAAAAAACTATGACCCGGTGCCGTGTAATCATATTTAGTTCAAAATTAATCCTAACCAACTCGCCTTCTTGCAAGTCACGGTTTTCTAACAAGCTGGCACCGCTTCAGCAAATCCAATGGAAATGACAGTCACGTTCAATTTGTTCTCCTTTGTACTCTAAGGTTCAAATGAGTATTTCATATTTCTTTACTAAAATCTTTTTCTTTTTAATGTTACTGTGCCAAAGCTTGTTGCAAGTTTTTGACTATTGCATCTAGGTCTAGACAGAGCTGCCTTGGACGCTTTTATTTTTTTCTCAAACAGCTTGCTCAGTATGTGTGCACTTAAACTAAACTTTAGAGGCCTTCTTCGTGTAGGAACTGCAATAATGGCTTAGAGAACTTATTGTCTACGAGCCAACGCATATAGCTGTCTGTTTGAATGGTTCACAGCGACTAGAATTTTCTTTCCAATAGCCCTAATTTTTGGACAGAGCCACAGCAGCCTGTAGTATCCTAAAGAAACACTTCCTTCACCCAAGAAAGGTTATGGGGAAGGCAGCATACACCTGGTGTAATTAAGGGGCGCACGTGTCCTTGCAGAGAAGTGGTGTTTGCGCTACAAGGATTGGACGATGGTCCGAAGTAAGGGAATTGTAGTGGAATTTCTGTTGTGGAAGTCTAGTGCACATTTCTGTCACCTTCGGCTCGTGTTGCCAACATGACATTTCGTCTTTCTCTCTCTGTCTTTTATAGCACGAAGAGCTGGTCCTGCTCCTGATTCAGCTGAGAAGAAGTCAAAGCAACTTGTTATCGTGCCAACTCCAGTGCAAGGAAGAACTGCAGGAGCTAAAGCAAAAGCTTGTGCAGAGGTCTGTGCTACGACGTCTCCTGTATTTCGACACTTTTCCTGCTGGAAAAGTCCCGCTATAATGCAGTTTACTGCAGTCAGATGTCTCCTGTCTAGGGCAGACAGCTGCAGCTGCATTATGTGACAATTTTTATGAGTGCTAGTGTCCGTAAAGCGAGTGGTTCCTTTGTAAATTTTGTTCCTCCTGAAAAATTTTCCTGAGCACATGTCCATTACCTAAGTGAGCAGTTAGCAGCCTTCAAAGGCCACCATCAACAAAACTGGACTGTTTAGAAGGCTTAGTTCCAGATAGTGTACATATATGGAAAAGGCTCCATGCAAAATTTTATGTTTGATAAGCAAGTGGATGAATTGCAAGAAGCTAGCAAAAATAGATGTTTCTGATAGCGAAACTGAAAAAAAATCCCACCATTACCATTTACCAGAAATGACACTGAATATTGAGAACCAGTGTAGTGCTTGAGCATGACTTCTGATATCGGGTGGCACTTGCTGTGCTCTGAACATTTCAGAGGCCACATGGCGGGACTTTTGTCACATCCTTGAACCATTAAGTGCCTGTGTCATCTGCTTAGGAACTATTTAGAGGCTGGTAATAATAAAATAAGACACTTACCAGTTTTGCTAAGATTGCTTCAATGGGGTGTACTAGTACTCACTTATAACCAATTTAGCCAACATGAAATTTGATTACAGTTGGCCTTTAAGGGTAAAGCACCTTGGCTGTATCAATTTTTTTATAATAACATCTTTTTTGGCTTTCCTGCTGAAATGCAAATCCCTTTTGACTGGTTACACTCATGGGGTCTCTGTGGCTTTCTTATTTTCGTTCGTCACTCATGTCGAATAAAGAGCACGGAAATCTGGCAAAATCTTATCCATCAGTATTAAAGTCTTGCTGCTTGTCACTAATTTCACAGATGTATTACGCAGCACATAAATTGGTGCTATGGTTGCTTTTATTTTACATTTCCCTGCGGCTTGGCACACTGCAGGCCGTAATGTTAGGGATGAAAGCTGACTCTGCCAAAGAAGCATAGGCTGTAGTACATGGATTTCTATGTCAGTCACCTTGATCGGGTTTTCTTCTGTAAAAGTATCACTGGGAGTTAGACCACGCTCAAGCTTGCTTGCCATAATGTGGCAACACACCTCTGAAAATCGATAGGCCAAAGCACAGTCAACTCACAACCATTGAAAGTCTGATAATAAAGAAAGCCTGATTTGGTCAAACAAATCTCAGAATTTTGGTTGACCTGTTATATTTTGCGTTTGTAGTAATCTCTTGATTAGGGTGCAGAACTCTAAACTGTAAATGTTATTCAGCTCATTAACTTTTCTACACAGGTGCTTCGTGCAGTATAGTCCACTCTTAAAGGTAACATCTAATTAGTGTTGAGTCAGACATTACTGAAATATACGAACATTATAGAAAGAAGTGCTTAATGTGATGTGCAACATAGAAGTATAATAGTAACCTTGTGTCAGGATCGAGCTGTAATCAGTCCCAAATTGGTTTTCTCTTGTACAGTGGACCAAACCGTACATCTAATAAAGCCTCTGCCATAAATGTACAACCATGCCACATCGTTTAGAGCTGCTGACTTCGTGTTGGAATTTTATTAGGGAAGTCTAATTGCTGTTTGTGCCCTTCAACCCACGCAGTGACACGCAGAGCAGTGCAGCAGACGTTCAGCGTTTGGTTGGCCTGCAACGGAGCTTGAATGAGTTGACACGAAACCTGGACCTAACTCAACCACTGATCAGCTTGGTCGAGAACATGGTCAAGCTCGGCAGTCTGTACACTGTTGCCGGCATCAGCAAGCAGGTGGGAATGGCAAAGGGTTGGCCGTGGTGCATGGCTGTTGCAGCCTTGGTACAGTCAATCCTGTATATATTAAGTCTAAGCATGTCTGATTATTGTCTATATCGAACACTTGTAACATCTCCTTGGAAATACCGTGGAAAACTATATACAGTCAACGACCGATTTTTCGGACCCTCTAGGGAACGTAAAAACGTCCGAAAATTCAGGCAGTCCGAAAAAATGAATGCATGCAAAAAAACTCACTTTTTTTCTTTTTTTCTCGGATCTAGAGGTAAAGGGCGAAGTACCAGGCTTCCGAAACCCTTTGGTTTCGGAAGCCTGGTAATGAAGCATTGCATTGTTGCAATGCTTCATTACATTATTGCAAGCTTATTGCATTGTTGCTTATTGCTGAAGAACTTGATTGTTGTTTGGACAGCATTCCGGTTGCATGCGTTCATATTCGCCTCGATGTGAGCGAGGGTCATGTCAGCACTGCACACCGATGAAAGAGTGAACAGTGCTCACGTCAACTCGGCGCTTGTAGGCGGCGCAGGCATTGGCTCCTCATTTTCAACATCGGAGTCTTCTGAATCTCCCACAACCTGACGGACTATTTCCTCGTCAGTCCTGCGCAGAAGTCGAGCTCGTTATCAGCGTCAACAAACTGTTCAAAAGTTATTTCCGCGGGTATGGAAACCCCAGCAGAGCGGAGCCAATGCCGAACTCCTTGCTCACGTCAGCCTGCGATCGGCCGCTCACGACTTGCTTAATAACGGCGGCTTTCTTCTCCATCGTTAACCGACGGTACTGCTTTCCACGCTTCGATGCCATCGACGAGAACGACGAAGACGGAGTGTGGGCCATCGAAGGCAAGCGAAATCCTCAAGTTGCGAACAGTGGAGTTCGTTGACGAGTGTCGAAGCACCTAGGATTAGCATCGCAGAACACACTTGGCACAACAGCACAACCACACACCACGCTAGCCAAAACGTGGCCTGCGCAAACAAACGAAATGGCGCCGCTCCGGAAACTCCGCCGGAGGCGGAAGTGCGGCGATAACATAACCAGCGTGGCCAGACCAAATCGGTGTGTGACGGCTAGATTCGGCTAGTTGTGGTTCAAAGCGGTGATATGCTTCGGCTGCAAGTCGATTTCCTTCACAAGGGCGCTGCGCGTGGAGCCAAAGGACCTTCCGTCGCGTCAAAAAGTCCGGAAAATTGGACGGCGGGGGGTTCGAGTGTCTGAAACTTCAGATGTCCCTATACATTTATTCTATGGGGCTCGTGGCGGTGCCGCGAAGACGTCCGAAATATCAGGCATGTCCGAAAATTTGGGCGTCCGAAAATTCAGTAGTTGACTGTAGTGATGTACTACGCATGCATCAAGCTCCTCTTTACTGCCACATTCTATATAGAGATATATAGAGTGCTGTGCCACTTCTTGGCCCTGCAAGTGCACTTCATTTACGAACTTGTGACATTTACGAACTCGTCAAAAATAGTAAATGCCAACCAAACGACACTGTTTTAGCAGAGCAGGTGCTGTTAAACAAGACATTGAATCTGATAGGCAGTACATACCATGGAGGAAAAATAAGCAGGCTACGTGTCTCAGTTTTTCTTGCTGCAAATACGGATGGCTCGTGCAAACTGCAGCTTTGCATTAGTCTCGGTAAGAGCACATCAAAACCCTGCTCCAAAAACGGAAATGGCCTCCTGGTTCAATTCGCATTCCAAAAGAGAGCGTGGATGACACCTAATATTTTCACTGAGGACACAAGCCAAGCAAGTGTTATGGGCAAGTGGATGTCAGAAATATACCCGAGAAACCATTGGGTGTCAGTGGTGTCCGCCGACCAGTGATGTCTGCTGACTAGTGATGTCATTCGTGGGCACCGATAGGGTTTCGATTTCTGACCACAGCAGCCGCATTTCAATGAAGGCTATATGTAAACGCATTCATACACTTTGATCTAGGAGCACATTCAAGATACAGAGGTGGTCAAAACTAATCTAGAGCCCTCTACTAGCATCCTTCATAACCCGCTGGGCAGTTTTGGGATTTTAAACTTTAAGAAACTGGTTTTAGTGGCAGTCATGGCAAAGTCTGGGTGGGCAGGGAGGAAGTGTTCCCATTTTGCCTGCCTCCCATCTTTTCAGTGCCACTAGAAACTCTACTAGGCTGAGATGTTAGTGTTTTTATCCAGTGCAACGAAGAAGTCTTTAGTAGAATAATGTGAATGGTTCTTTCAATGCAACGGTCATCTAGTCCTTGCCTTCTGCTGTTTCTTGCTTCAGAACAAAAAAATGGATGAGGGCGAAGATTATCGCTACGAGGACACCTATGCTGAGACTCTGGAGGCTGAAACTTTAGAAAAGCAGCAGCTGCTGATTGAAAAGGAAATTCTACACATTCAGAACATGCTTGCTGAAAGCACTTCGGTGAGTGTCCAAGGTCATACACCACACATCTCATTGATAGCAGTTGCACTGTCACATGTACGTTCAGTTTCTTTTTCCCTTTCTTTCCCCTCTACCAGTTTAAGGCCGCCACATAACGTTTCTCACCATCCTGGTTAAGTGCCACCATACTGCCCTGCTATTTGCCGTTCGTGCCTCGCCTTTGCTGTCTGATTTGAACGTACAGTGAAAGTACCACCATGTTCTAGCTGCTGTTTGCTTTTATGTTCCTGTTTAGAAAGAACCCCAGTGTTCTACCTGCTGTACCTTAAACTGTGAAATGCTGGGGATGCAAGTGCGCGCATCTTAAGGCAAAATGAAACCATCAATGGTGAATCGGGAGGTGGGGCCAGCCATGAAGCAGGGAATGGTGCTGCTTAACAAAGTGGCTGAAAGTGTGTCACTAAGAGGGTTTCGCAACAAATGTGTTGCTCTGATTAAATTGGGATCATGTTGGTTCGTTGGTTCAACTTGTGGCCTCATCGCACTACATTTAATTGGGTGTACGATGTAAATGTGCCCACCTGTTGTGGTTTTGACACTTGTCAAACGTATTTAGTTGACTGCAATTAATTTAAAGTGCTCAAGTGTTCCTCGTACTGATGTCGTTCATGTTTGTAAATAAGAATGACGTGGCATTACTAGCAGAATGCATTACTAGCAGAGGGCAAAAAGCATCTGCTATTCTTTCTGCTGCAGTCATTTAGAGGGCCTCTGCAGCCTAGGCAGCTTCATCTCCCTCTTTCTTCATTGTTACTGTGATAAGAAACTCGGGATGATTAGGAAATCCGATGCAACTGCTGGAAATGGTTTGTGGCACATTGGCAGCAGCGAACATTGGTAGACACCTCTCTGTAATGTCGTGGTATGGAGGAGGTTTGTCGCATAGGTGGAATTCTTAGCCTAGAAACTAGGGGTGTGCAAATGCCGAATGGTAGATTACAAATCAAAAATAGAATCAAATCAAGAAAAAAGAACCCGCATACCGAATCGAATTGAATATCACAATATTTTTCCCAAAATGTAACGAATCTTGGGCAAGAAAGTATGGGGTCGCACATGCTTGAGATTCTTTTAGGATTGCATAACAAAAATGTAGCAAGCTGTCAATAACTTACTTGCATAGAAATCAAGAGATACAGTGTGGTATATCATTGCAATAGCAATTATATGGACACTCCAGGTGCATTTCTGCTGTCGCCATGAGGTTTCGTATTAAGTCCAAGGGCGACAAAGTCGCCGCGCGCCGTATGCTGTATGTGCAAGTGAAAGCGTGCGAGGGTGAACGGCAAATGTGGCTCAATCTCATGTGCATGAGCAAGGAGGGCGGGCCGGAAGCTCGTCCTCTCCTGTCGCATGCGAACCACAGAGGTGAGGCAAGGGAGGTGGGCATTCTCCTCTGGCAGCTGCTGCTTACAGTGTGGCCGTGCGGGCGCTGTATCTTGAAAGCGATCTGTGGCATGGCTAAAGTGCACGCCTGTGTGGGCCTCACCTTCAAGGCGATCTGCTATGTTTACAAAGTGCGCATAGTGCCGGTAGCTTCGTATGAGCTGTGATTTCGACGTTTCGTTGGCGTTGAAGTGAGAGACGCACGAAAGTCAATTCACTCGCTGCTACTTCCGCAGTTCCTCACTCCTGCATTTTGGCAGCGAATTTTCGTGCTCATCGAGCCAGATGTGTTCATGTTTACCTGTGCGTGGGGACACTGTGCTTGTTAATTTAGTTTAAACATGTTGGCGGGATAGTTCGTTTAAATCCATGGTAGAACGTGTAAGTGCAACTGAACAAGGTTGTACAAAGAAACAGATACACCGAGTCAGCGCTTACTCTGTGTGTCTGTTTCTTTCTTTGTCCTCGTTCAGTTACGCTTACACCTTTTAGAATTGTTAATTTAGTTAGTAAGCAAATGTTTACAAGTTTATACGGTTGATGAAACCACTGTCCTTACTTCGTATAGCTGTCTAATCTTCTGTCGCAATCAGTGCTTTGTCTTTCCCGGTGAAACTGTGACTTTTTCTTATTAAAGGAAACACCAAAGTATTATGCCAGCACTGATTACAGCTAACGTCTAGTACGTGTGTAAAGGTCTGGAAAATATTTTGTTTATCAGTAGAACTTCTGTTAAATAGAATCAAGTGGTTTTTTTTTTTTATTAGGGACATTGTGTGTACTGAATACCAATGAGGTTTTCAGTATAACAGTGGCCCTGTGTGTTGCAGCAATCTTTTAGTTATTGCCAGTTTTTCACCAAAATTATGGATCTGTGATTACTCGGATATCACCTAATCAAATCGAATAGTGAACATTAAAGTAATTCAGTATGCGAATCTAATATTGCCGTATTTACTCGCATAATGATCGCACTCACGTAATGATCGCACCCCTGAATTTTGTCATCAAAATTCGTTTTTTCTTCTTTCCCGTGTAATGATCACACCCCGAACTTGTTGCAGCGATATGTCATGTGCCAAGTCTAGCTAATGATTATCGCGCTTACCATCTCCCAAAATCCACTTGAATGACTCTTGACATACCAAGTGGTCTGCACGCACCAAACATTCTTAAGCAGTTAAGCAGACGCCCCATTTCATTCCTTTCATCACTTTCCGCACTTCCATGAAAAAAAAGAAAAGAAACTACAACCAAACTTACCTTGGCTTTATTATTTGTAGGCTTCATAATGGTTTTGGTCAAGAACATCAGCAGAAAAGGTGCCTTTCGATTCTTTGCGTCTGCACTCGTGGACACGCAACAAATCGCGAGCGACAATGACAGTGGCCACGTTTACACTGATACATTAGCAGTGTACCCTATTCATACGCCGACATACACCGAAAAAGGCATGTGAAAAGCATGGGATTCAACAGAAATTCTAAAGGGGAAAAAGTATTTCCCAGACCTTCATATCTAAATTGATACGTAATTAGTGCTCATAAACTAATAATCAATAAGACTAGACCACACTACATTCCTCGATTTATATTTACGCAAGTTACTGATAGCTCGCTAAGTTCTTGTTATGCAGTGCTAGGAGAATCCTGAGCATGTGCAGCACCGTATTTCTTGCCCAAAATTTGTAAGCATTAAATCGGGCAGAAAATTTTTTGGTATTCGATATTCAGCTTCTTTTTCTTGATTTGATTTGATATTCGATTTGAAATCTACTATTCAGCATTCACACACCCCTAGTTAATAGTTTGTTGCGCTCTCAAGGTAATGAGGCCCTATTGTGATACTTAGAGCTACCTGCTGCTTAAAAGGCAAATAAAAAGAAAGCAAGGTGGTACTTGGAAATTACTTTCTGGCAGCTGAAAATTGTACTTCATGTGGATTAGTGAACACAAACTAGGTTGTTGCCTGAACACTAGCATGCATACAAATTGTGTAGCCCATGATGCATTTCATGGGCACCGCTATCAGTAAAGAATGCACTTCAGCCAAAAGCCCTCATTAGTGCTTTGATAGAGCTGCTTTGCTGCCCATGTCGCATTATTCACTTAAGGAAGTGCGATTTCTTCTCCTTGCCTTTTTTTTCTTTTGTCTTGTCTCTTTCTGTCCTTGCCATCATCTTTGTGCTGATATATTTATCTATAATATATTTATGATTTTCAGCTTCAAGTAAAAACAATTGGTGGTTAGTGCGCGTGTTTCCCCTTTCACATCCTTTCTCTCAAACAGATCTCGTTTCTTTTTTTAAACTCATCATGCCTTCTTTGTTTTTCAAGTGTGGAAGTCCTCTCAAAGATGACTTGGAGGTTGAGCTCAAGAGGCTTCAAAAGATAGTGAATGACCTACTTCAAAAGAAGAGTAAGGCATCCATGCCCCCCAGTGCCTACACGGAGAAAGATTCTCAAGTGAAAGCAAAGCCTCTGGAGCCAAAGCATAGCCCCACTGGTAAGTGTTGCACAGGAATACATTAAACAGAAACTTTTTTTTTTCTTTTTTAAAGGAGTACTGAAACATACTTTCAAAGTTGAAAAAGCTTTACCACCCACTTCTTGCTTGTAAAATAATGACATTTGGGAAGTTAGGAAATAGTTATAAAATATAATAATTTGATGTTAATTGTTGGTTTGAAACGCTGGACTTGGAGTCATCTCCTTTAAAGGTTGTATTCTAAAGCATTATAGGGGTGCAGAAAGACCTATATATTGTGTCACGGCGATGTTGTGGCCCCACAACATGGTAGTACGCACGTTAAAGAAATGCTAGAGTATTAGAAAATCCCTGGAAGGCACCAACGACGACATGTTGGGGCACGCGGCCAGCGAAAAGCAATCATCTTCAGACTGTTCAAACGAGTCGGCAGCCAACAAGTCGAGTGCCACCAGTAAATAAAACTGTCTTGTGCCTAAAATTTTTTTCATTGACTTTTTTGCCTGAAGGCAAGGGGGTTGGCCTGTATTCTGTCTCAACCTGAATTCTGCATTACAGTAAAAGCTTGATCATTTGAATTCCGCGGGGATGCTAAAAAAATTTGAATTGTACAAAATTCAAACTAATGAACGTCAGAGAAAGAAATTGCTCAGTTAAGGTGCATATATAGTCCGACATGGTGTGAGCAGGCGCACACACACGCTACATCACTTTAGCGTGAACAACATCTATACTTAGAAGCACTGGTTCAGCCATCGTAACCAGATGCAGCCAACGCGGTCCGACTTGCCCGACGTTGAGATGGCTCTTGCTGCATCTGCGTGTTTGTCATGCTGAATGGTACGGAGAAAAAAAAAATATCGTAGTTTCGCCCGAAGAGCAAGGCATTGATTGCGATAGCAGATTAGTAGATAGGTATACGAAGTAAGGATAGGAGTTTTATTGGCCGTATAAGCTTGTAAACATTCATTTACTTAGTAAATTAGCAAGTATGGTGCCACGCGCGCACAGGTAAACATGAACACATCTCGCTCGATGGCCAAAATGCTGGACTGAGGAATCGCGGCAGCAGCAGCGAGCAAATTGACCTTCGTACTGCTCTCGCTTCCATGCAAATGAAACATAGAAAGCACGTCGCATACGAAGCTACCGGCACTATGCGCACTCTGCAAACATCGCAGGTTGTTTTGAAGATAAGGCCTACGCAGGCTCGCTCTTTGGCCAGATCGGAGATTGCTTTCAAGATACGACGCCCGCATGGCCGCGCCGTGAGCAGCTGCTGCCAGTGAAAAATGCCCCCTCCTTCTCCCTCCCTCCGCTTCACCCCCGTGCCTCGTGCGCGACAGGAGAGGGCATTCGCCCCGCCTTCCTCGCTTGCACACGCGAGATTGAGCCACGTGTGCCGGCTCACCCTTGCATGCTTTTGCTCGCACGTACAGCATCGCACAGCGACGATTTTATCACCCTGCAGCTTTGTACAGAACCTCACGGGAGAGAGGCGACCTGTAACAGAGGCGTTGGCCATGTCTGACCAGGTGCAAATTTGTCACTCTCCAGTCAGGCCTAAACAAAGAGCTGCAGATGGAGAAAGAAAAGCCGCACGGCCAGTGCGGCGATGCCAGCGTCGCCAATGTGCTCCCGCCGCGCACTGGCACTCTACCCATCCACGATGGCACGGAGTTCGAATTATTGGTGACGGTGCGTATTTCAGTGTGAGTTAGCGGGATGTGTTACATGTTGCTTTCAATAAATTGCTGGACGGACCGCGGCAGCTTCTTCGAATTATCGAAAATATCGAATTAACGAGCTTTTACTGTATATGCAACTTTTCTCCCAATAATTATTAACATAGCACAAATCCAGTAAATAAAGAAAGCTGACCGGGCTCTTTTAGTGCGTCTGCAGCCATAAACACAAAGATATTTACTATCAATTGCGCTTCAAATTTTTCGTCAGTCATCTTCCTTTTTCTTGTCGTGAGCACATCAGCTGCAATGCTAAAAATTCCCTTAATGTGAGCGCCAAAGTGTAGGGCGGCGCCGCAACGTACACCTTGCAACCTTGCATGCAGGATTGTTTTGCTCAATGTGCCGATACTCGTGTTTGGGTCCTCTATTAAGTGCAGCCCTTCATTATTGCGGGCGCTCGGAGGAGGCTCTCTGGGTAGGGCCAATGAAACACTGAAATAAAAAAAGTCGCCCGTAGATGCTTCTGTCATCATTGTCTGAACTGGCCGTCACGATGGTGCTATAGTAGCACTGGTTCAATTCGTCGCCCAATATCTGGTGAAATGTCAATAACGACTACACAAATACTGAGCGCCTGGGTTCGCCTGGATCGACGAGGTTACTACAATGCACAACCACGGGCTTTCTACTGTAGCTCTTGTACAGTTAAAGGGCGCAAATCTGCGTTGCTTGTTACATCTTGTCTCATCAGTAATGTAACTGGTTTCATGTTATTTGTTACCAAGAAACATTATTGAATTACAGTTAGCATTACTGGGTAAAAGAAGTAATCAATCAATGACAATACTATGAAAAAAGTGTAATTTATTACAAGCAATTATATGTCATTCATTGGGTACAAATCTGGTAGCAGTTTATTCAAGTACAACTCCTGCCTTTTTCCTTGCGTTCTTATTTGTGTCTTAACCTATCTTTTATATCATCATCACCATCAGCCTATTGTTATGTCCACTGCAGGACGAAGGCCTCACCCAGCGATCTCCATTTAGCTCTGGTTTGCACTAGCCGATTCCAACTTGCACCTGTGAATTTCCCAATTTCATCACCCCACCTAATTTTCTGCCGTCTTCAACTACGCTTTTACATTACATATAATGCACATCTTTTATATACACACATCTATATTTTTAAGATGAATGGCTGTTCAAGGCTTATTACACACTTTGCAGGTTATCCATCAATGTGTTACCACGTCGATGTCTTCAGGATCAGCCCAGTACTTTGACTGTTGAGGGCACTGGCTGGGAAGATTATTAGAAAGTTTTAGCTTGTCCGGTATTCTGGTAAATGCAGGCCCACACTGGGCATTTTACTGGATGGGCAGATACATAAACATGAGCGGCCGGAGCGATGCAGCCACCTGGCGGCACAGTACTCAACCAGACAAAAACAGCTAATATTGCAGTGGGGGAACAGCTGCGCCAAACTGTGCCGAGAGCGACCCTGTGTGCCATCCTGCGCCAAAAGGCATTTTAGCAGAAAATTGCACTGTGCCTGCGCCAAAGCTTGCATAAAAACGAAACCCTCATTCCACCGATGCTTCGCAGCTAGCAAAACTAAAATAAAAAACGAACATTGCGCTATCATCATCATCATAGGAGGGAGCAGAGGCCTGTCAAAAGAGCCTTGAAGTCGCCCGGTTCATCATTCGCACATTTTTCTCTGAGGACCGGATGTACAATGAATGTAGGGCCACTGTACCGTCTTGCTGGCTGGCGCTTTATTTCAGTGTTCATCAAACCCACTTGGTACTGCGGAGTTTGTCAAAGGAAGATGTCACATTCTAGGATTCAGGGTAAAGTTTTTCTATGTTTATGGATGATAGCGGGGCTTTGCGAAAGAGCCGCTATAATGAGAATTGCACATGGCGCATGCTTAAAAATGGTATTAGCAAATGTGGTACACGGCGAAAGCCACAACTTCGGTGGGTGCCGCCATGTTCGCTGATGCAACACTTCTGCGTCAAGTTTGTGTCACTGCACTATTTTGGTGAAATAGCGTCGCCTGCGCAAATGCAAAGCCGTATTTGCGTCCCACGCATGCGCAGTTACACTGATGCTGTTCTTTAACATTTGCAGCCCCTATTGGAAAATTCCCTAACCTCATGGCATGACATGAGTATATTGCATGATGTCAAGTTCAGCGCAGGTGTGCATACTCGATTGCTCTTGTGCTGTGCGTTTTGCCCACAAGCCTTGACTGTCGCACCGTGTTGCGTCTGCGTTAATGAATGTCAACAACGATCTGTGCCTCCTCTGTGCCGTATTGACGAACCCGGCCATAGCGCTTTTTGTGCGTCACGCCTGACCGAGCTTGCGGGGCAAGAGAACATATTGACTATATCAGTTAATATTTGCATGGTACAGTCGACTCCCGTTAATACGAAGTTCACGGGGACCACAAAAAACTTCGAACTAAGCGAACTTCCAATTAAGCGCAAAACACAAAAAACAGCACTTTATTTGTGGCGAAATCGAGTATTTTCTCTAAGAAAAATAGTCGGTCATCTTGCTTTGCTTCTTCAAGTTCTGCAGGCTATAGATGTGGCGGAATGCTTCTTCCGCATTACCTTCAGAGGCAAAGAAGCGCTCCGCAAGAGCAAGGCCCGCAGCTACATCGGCAGCCTTAGGTTGCGGCTCACCTTCAACGTCATTGTCGCTTTCCTGGGTCGCTTCCTGGGGCCGAATAATCTCTACAATTTCGCTATCCGTCAGCGCACCGCACGTTTCGACTGCCTTGTCTGCGGCGACGTAATCTTCAAAATTGACGTCCCCGAGAGCATCACCAAAATCAGTGCCGTCAAGCTCACTTGTTGACGCTTCCTCCGCTGAAATTTCAGAGGCATCCTCCGAAGAAGCTGCCACAAAACCGCAAGCCCTGAAGCAGTTTGTGATTGTTTCTTGCTTCACGCGATCCCATGCTCGCGCCAACATGTGGATGGCACTAAGCAGGCTCACCTCGTACTTTGTGGAGCTATCCATACACAAAATCATGCGCTCGAGGAGGTGCCGCCTGTACAGGACTTTAACATTCTTGATGATGCCTTGGTCCATTGGCTGCAAAACAGCCGTTGTGTTTGCAGGCAAAAATGCGAGGCGAATTGCATTCAAGGCTGGCACATTCACGTGAGCACTGCAGTGATCGACAAGGAACAACACCTTGCGGTTCGAAGCAGCAAACTTGCGGTCCAATTTGCTTATCCAGCTCTTGAAGATTTCGGCCGTCATCCACGCTTTTTTGTTCGCCTCATAGTCCACAGGCAGCGTCTTCACGCCTTTAAAACATCTCGGCTTCGCGGCTTTCCCGATCACAAGTAACCGACATCGTTCCGTGCCAGTCATGTTTGCCGCGATCAGCACCGACACTCTCTCCTTGCTGCGTTTGCCCCCAGCACAGTTGTCGTCCTTGAATGTCAGGGTCTTCTCTGGTAGAAGCCGATAGAAGAGTGCAGTCTCATCTGCATTGAAGATGTCTTCCGGTCTGTATTCGGCGAGATATTCACGCAGCTTTCCGTCCTTCCACGTGGCGCATGTTTCCTGGTTAACGGATGCCTTTTCACCACACACGCTCTTTAAAACCAGGTCATGGCGATCTTTAAAGCGCGTCAGCCATCCATTTGACGAAACAAAGTCATTGATCCCCAACATTGCTGCAAGCGTTCGGGCTTTCATCGCAACGATGTCTCTGCTGAGAGAAAGTTTGTTGCTCCTGGCCTCCCTAATCCAAACCAGCAGAGCCTTCTCCAAATCTGGGTAAGCGCCGGTGCGCATTCACTTCCGAGAAGTCTTGAACTTGTCGTTCTCAAATGCATCCATTATTGTGCGCTTGTTCTTGATGTAGTTAGAGAGCGTGTTCGGCTTGATCCCGTACTTCCGCGCTATGTCTTGTTTGGCGGCACCTCCCTTCTCAACTTCCTTCAAAACACCCGCCGTGGTTGCTCAGTGGCTATGGTGTTGGGCTGCTGAGCACAAGGTCGCGGGATCGAATCCCGGCCACGGCGGCCGCATTTCGATGGGGGCGAAATGCGAAAACACCCGTGTGCTTAGATTTAGGTGCACGTTAAAGAACCCCAGGTGGTCAAAATTTCCGGAGTCCTCCACTACGGCGTGCCTCATAATCAGAAAGTGGTTTTGGCACGTAAAACCCCAAATATTAATAATTAATTAATTAACTTCCTTCAAAACCTCGACTTTCGTTGCCAGGTCGAGCGTGCGATAAGAGCCACGGTTTGCCATGGCTATAAACTGTGCGACTAGGTGCAGTCAATTCCGAACCTAGCCTACGAGCTTCCCGCACAAAAGCGCTCGACTAACACACGCCTCGACATACGCTGCGCACGCTGCAAGACTAATCTCGCACAATCTCGCCACTGCCAGTATGCAGCGCTGCGTGCACTTATAGCACCCGCGTGGCCTCTGCTATCAGCTCCGGCCACGCGCGTCAGCCGCGTGTGGCCTCTGGCGGGAAATGCTTCGCCTCCCACCGGAGTTGATCGCGGAGGCCACGGCAGCCGTAGCAATGAATAATCGCGCCGCTCCAAGAAGGATGGCGTTGCGGGCGGCTGCGGGCGGCTGCGGTGGCGATGACACCAACGCGGAGCACGGAACTGTTGCAACACTTGAAAAATTGCACATTCTACCAAAGAATGACGGTCACCTCGAGGATCCCGGCTGAAAATTAACTTCCAATGAAACAATATTACTGGATGAGGACTTCGAATTATCGAGCGATTTCTTCTATAGGATTACATGCAAAACTGACGGGACCAGCACTTCACTTCTAATTAACCGAAAATTCCAATTAAACGGCTTCGAATTATCGGGAGTCGACTGTATATGGTAAGCACATGTGCGTTCGACCCTGTACCAAAAGTGCTTGCTGCTGCACTAAATAGGCGTTTTGCCTGCGCCAGGACGTGCAGCGAAAAGTGAAATGGCTGTTCCGCCAGTGATATTGCAGTAACCAAGTGTATTCTTTTTCACTGCTGGTCTAAATGTTTGCAGATCCATAACTGCGTCACGATTTGCTGCTGCCGAAACTTTGCCCTTGCAGCGAAGTAGAGTACACCTGGTTGATGCGATATTAGCTCTGCATCTCTCTGGTGACAGGTGGTGCCAACAAGTGGCATCACCTGTCAAGCTGCCCACGTTTACGCCTCCCGCCCATCCAGTAACACCCCCCAGTCTGCCTGCTTTATCAGAATATCAGACAAGCCAAAACTCTCAATCATTAGGTTATGACCACCTGTTAGAAGCACATTTAATTCTATTTCTCTTTTTAATCTATTTATAAATGTTCAAGAAAGGGTTTTAGCACAAGGTATGCAGGGAGGTAGGGGTTTATGTTTAGCAGCATACTGGAGCACTGCCTTTAGCTAGTACATATTACTCAATCTTTGGAGGTGAAGCAGCTCTTTGCTGTGTGTGACTATAAGTTCTGACTTGAGCACAAATGTATCTTTTTTATGTCATTATTTTGTTTTCTTTCTTTTGGAGTAGATGATGGGGTGAGGTGGAGTGGTGATAAGGAAACAGGTAAAAAAAGAAGAAAATGAAATGAACCTGTAACTTATTGGTGGCTCGTTAGCAGCAATAAAGTTTCATGAAAACGGGTTCAAGCTGCACTGTAATGCTAAGTGCACAAATAAAGCATGATGATATCCCTGATTGTTTGATAGAGTTGTCAGTGACAGTTAGGAATTGTTATATAAGGCACTTTGTACCTTCTGGAAGATGAGTGTGCATACTCCAATTGACCACCAGATTTCAAAGGAAGCTGTTGCTTTATCATTAACATATTTTATTACTACCTTTTGCTGTTTTCCAAGTCACGTCATTCGATATGTCCTGTACTCTGCACCAAATTCAGGAGCCAATGTTGTTGTAGCTACTTACCGTGGTGTCGATTTTGAGTGTCTGCCCAGGTGAAGCTCTTTTCTAATTAAAGATAATTTTATTGCATCATGTTGTGCGAAGGCATTCAAGAACTTTTTCTGCATAAGGATAGCATAACTGGGCAATAATAATGCAGCTGAACCTCATTATATAACAAAATTGCATATGACATGAAGTACCTTCATTATAATCCTATGTTCATTGTAAGCATACATGGTATAACCGATTATTGTTATGATCGACTGTAATTATCCAGTGAAAAAGATCTGTTAGTATATCCTAAGTACATTCTCTCCAATATGTATTAGTGTCGCTGTATGTTTTTAAATGGCAATTTTTTAGTATTGCAACGTGGAGGTGATCGCAATACAATGAATATATTGAAAATAAAATAATAAATTTAAATGAATTCATGCGGTAACCGTACTAACACACTAGCAGCATGGATCTTGTCCACGAATTTCCAGACACTGGCTGACAGCGAATGGCAGTTTCTGAAAACTTCACAACGGCAAGATGTTTTTTTGTTGTTGTCAAGAAAGAAAATGTATATATTTATGTTCAGTCAATATTTCTGCCATGTTGGCCAGCTCCTCACCATGCTGGCTTTTTAGAGTGTGTCGCAGCCACCTATGACGCAACTATTGGCTACAGCTTGCTTTTCGCTTTAACTTCTTGTTAATAGAATAAATTAATGTCTTATTTTACCTTTCACGAGAAGCAACGACCAATGTCATACCTCTAGCACGAATGATAGCTGCCATGCGAGGCAAGTTGAACTAGGAGACCACGTTCAGCCGCCACTGCACTGCATGCTAGACGACTCGACTGCATCACATGCTTTGTACCTTAGGCTGTGTGAATTGCAGCCTACCTTTCTTTATGTGCATTGGTGCCATTAGGAGGTAAAGTGCTGTTAAAACAATGCATTTTGCGATCGTCAGCATTTGTTTTTGAAGTGCCATTGTTACGGATTCATAGCGAAGAGGGTAAGGCCTAGCCGCACCCTCGGCACCGAGCCAACAGTGGTGGACAGCGGTGAGCTGCATGTATTGTCGTCCCAAAAAGTAGCCGTCTCACAGGTGTCGCACAGCATGCCAATCTGCGAAGCTTTCCGCTGGTTCGTTTTTGCACTTTCCACAAGTTGCCGCAAGAAGTCTCATGCAATGCAGCATGCAGACATTTCCACAGCAAATTACATTGTATATTCTTCTTCTTGACAAAAGTCTCCAAAAGTTTTGTTTGTTGTAGCCAGTAGTTCATTATAGCTAGGTCTGTTAAAAACAAAATTCGCTGCATGAATAATATATTGGCTGACCAAAGTGAGACGAAGGATCTGGTATGTATTTCAGAGTGCCACGTTTGCAAGAATGTAACTCAAGCATTTCTTTAAATTTTTTGTTCAATATTTTTGGCATCGGAGCACGCTTCACATTAAGTTCAGGCTTGTAACACAAATATGTGTCACATGTAATATATATGCAATGTAATAATATCCTTTATGTAATACCCGGCAAGGGGTCATTAAGGTAGTAAAAGGAAATGAAATAAAATAATGTAATTTATCCTTTTTTTTCCTAATAATTTGGCTGGCACTTTAAACTGCCGTGAGCTTAAACCTCTAGACACCACTGCGATCGCTACCGTGTACGGAGCCGTGCTTGAACACACACAACAAACACGGCTTTGCCTCGTCCGGTTGTGCTGCAGGCACTTATGAAGTGCTGCCTGTGCAATAACCTTGGTGGCATGGAGGACGACGCCGTTCTCGCTTACGGTGACAAGGACATCGGTAGTGATAACGAGTAAATTACGCATGCACTCGTGCTTTTACTGTATTTTGTGACTGCAGTTCACAGTAATGATGAATAAAGCGCATTGTGGGCATCCACTTTAATGCATCACTATGCGTTATAATTGTAACATATCATTTTTATTTTTCTCAGAGACCGAAAGACCCCCCCCCTTGTGTTATATTCGTGGCTGTGTTATTGCCGTGTAAAAACGGTAGGTTGTATGACACATCCCTATGTTTGTATGCTGATCTATTGTAACAGGTGTGCCTGCATTAGAATGGGCTAGTTGGTAAATCTGTATTGAAGCGACTACAGTGCTTGACTGTCCCCATTATTTGTGTTTTATCTGTTTCTGCACTGTAGTCGCTTCAGTAATCATACACAGTGATATTAGCATCTCAAAATTTCGCAGTCGGGTCTATGCGAAAGAAATGCAAGCATGAGGCGTCTGACAGGCCAGCAGAGAGTCTCCGATAATTTTGATGGCCCATCAGCAGTTGATCATTATCGCACACGACATGCGAGCAATGCTAAAATTGCAAATGCATTTGCACAGTCATAAACAAGCAACTGTGCAATCAGTGTTGTCACATGAGATTGGAACTTTGGCTTGCTGGTTGCAAGCCAGGCTCTAAATGTGGCAAACATGGCTTTTTTTTTTTGCTAGTGGCTCGAAATATGTAATATTTCGAGCCACTATTGCATTTTGCATTTGCGATTCTTTTGTAGCTGTAGAACACTCATTGAAATAAAACATGGCCAACCAAATTATACATTTGCTTTATATCCAATAATTTGTTATATCTGTTTTCGTTATATTGCACTTAGGCTGTATACTTGCACAGCCCTTATTTAGAGAAATTTGCTTGCATGTTGATAGAACAAAGAAATTATTATTGCATAGCCAACCTTATATAAATAAAACAAAATTTAGGCCATTTGTGAAAACTGAAAACCTTTGGCTGTGTCACTGAAAGATTATCCTGCTTACTTTTCATTTTTGATAAACAATACATGTTGAAGATATTGCTGCCTTTTCTTTCCAATAATCATCACAAGCGTCATTGTTTATGGAAGTTTTGTTGCTGGTTCTTTTTCCAGGGAGTGTTCCAGAGCGAAAGCGCCACCAGAAAACTTACTACGAAACTGACCTTGACTCATCGGTGACAAGTAACCTCGCTCTGGACAGCCGGCCAACATCCTTGTGTGATGTAGTCACTGTAAGTTAATATTTCATTGAATCAGCACTCCAAACGTAGCTTGTGTTGTAGCATGGCAGCATTTCTTGAAGTTTGTTTAAAAGGTAAACAAAAAGGACAACAATCATGTCAATCTTTCCTAGTAGATCACACTTGTGGATATCTCACGGTGTTTGTTCTGTGACAAGATTGGGCTTAGTTGCAGAATAGTAAATCAAGATTTGAAGTGACTCTTCTGTTTTCTTTATAGTATTTATTGCCTGCATTCAGAGGACGTTTATGTCATCCTTGTTATAAAGCCCATGATCTCGAAGATTTGGGGGCATGTTAGAGGTCCTGCTCTACAGTTCCTAATAAGTTGAAGGGCACTCTAATTCAGTATGGCACCTTGAAATATGTGATCTTTGATGAAAAGAGCTGGGCGATTTGTAGTGATTTTGTAGTGATTGTTCCAACAGTTTCACACCACTAGGGCAGACAACAAGGTAGCAAGCAGCATTTTGAGTGAATAGGGCTGATAGAGCAGCAAAAATGAAAGCATACTACATGGCCACATTTCCAACAGAGGGGATGAGTCAAATTTTGCTTTAGTAGGGCCAATATGGGATCAGCATGAAAGTACAGCTGCTGACCGATAATTAAGACTTGAAGGGAACCATCTAATAGACCGAATAATCAGGAGTCTGAAATATTGGATTTGGCAGAAAAATGCCTAAGTGACTTTATTTCCAAAGTGACCAAAAAAGGTTATCATTGTATTGCTGTGTGGCATATATACACTTGCCTGCAACTTTATTGGTCCATATTTAGACCATTTTCATACTGTCGCGACAAATGGACAAAAGTACAGTTAATGTGTGCACCAGATCCATATACCCTGCTAACTTTTAAACAGAGATCTACCACATGCCGATAGCTGAATGATCACGGGTTTCTTCGCAACTGTCATTGTCCGATGCTTCCCGCACTGAATCACTGTCCTCATCACACACATCTAAGGTTGAGTAGGCGTTACTTGAAGCTGTTTGATGATCCTGAGTGACAAAAGTTAGTCACGTAGGTCTATGTAGCTATTTAATGTGAGGAAAAAACGCAGGACCCGCGGAACTGGCACTGCTTTTATGACTAGTCACAAATGCAACCTTTGTGCCAGTTAGCAGCTTGGCTGGGCTTGTCCTGTATTTTGGGTTCAGCCGGTGTCTGTTTGGTTGACTAGGCTTTGCTAGTTTCACTTTTGAAGGCACTGGCAATATTTCCGTTTACCATGCCGGTAACATATGAAAACAAAAGTATTGGATTTCTTAACCAATAGAACGGCAACCATCAAAATTGGAGAGGAGAAGTCGAAACCGATAGCCCTGGGAGACAGAGGCACTCTGCAAGGATCGGTTCTTTCGCCGCTTCTCTTCAACCTGGCACTCCTCCCTCTCCCGACTTTGCTTCAAGACATAGAGGGCATAGATCACGCTCTCTATGCAGACGATATCACTGTGTGGATGTCGAGGGCAGGGTCGGAAAGTTCGATGGAGGAGACCCTTCAGAGAGTGGCAAAGACCGTGCACGAGTTCGCTAAATCGTGCGGCCTCAGTTGCTCGCCACAGAAGTCCGAGTTACTCGTCATCAAGCCAAGAAGAAAGAAAGGAGACCAAGAGAACGTACGCATCACCATCGACGGGACGACCATAACACCAACCATGCAAGCACGTATCCTGGGTGTCATCTTCCAGAACAATGGCAAGGCGGGGGCGTTGATCGACAAAATCAGTTTCAACGGAACAAATTTCGAACATGATCAGAAGAGTCACAAACAGACAAAGGGGATTGAAGGAGGACGATGTACTGACGCTCGTCCAGGCCTTCTTGACGTCGCGCATCGTTTACGCGGCGCCGTACCTCAAGTTACTGAAAAAAGACAGGGACCAGTTGAACGTCATTATACGAAAGGCAGCCAAGATGGCGCTGGTCATTCCGAAGCATTCTTCGACCGACAAGCTTCTCGGCATGGCCAAGCACAACGTCGTCGAAGAGTTAATAGAAGCTCATCTATCTAATCAAAGAGTTCGGCTCAGTCAGACGTCGGCGGGACGTCGCGTTCTTGCCAAGTTGGGCTGGCAAGAGGTAGAGCGGAAGGAAACGGGGCCGTTACCCAGGTTGTGGGCGCATAAAATCCACAGTACGCCACTGCCTAGAAACATGAGGTCGGGTCGTAACGACGGCCGCAGAGCGGCTCGTATAGCGGCCTTGATGGAGACTTTGGGTCAAATAGTAGAAGAAAGTTGAGTTAATATGGACACCGGCTCACTCTGGGCTGGAGGGCAACGAACTTGCCCACCAGTTCGCCCGAGAGATGGAACACCGGGTTGAGGAAGGTGAGCCACAGTCCATATTTAGTTACAGAGACATTACGAACCATTATAAGACGGAGAGGCGCCGTTACCCCGATCCTCACAAATCGCTTAGCAGAGAACAGCAAGCGATCTACAGGCAAATACAGGCAGGATCCGTCCCACACCCTTACCTTCAAAACAAGATGTACCTGGAAAGGTACAAGGAGGATTGTAACTTCTGCAAAACTCAGTTGGGCACGCTCCAACACGTCTTTGGAGTATGCGATTTCATCAAGGCGATCCCCCCACCTCTTAACTGCCCCGCTACCCTACCCCATCCCTCATCCACCCTTACCGAGCGATGGGAGACCTTGCTAACCAGCACCGCCCTGGAAGACCAGCTCGTCCTGATCTCCAGGGGCCAGGCGGCTAGGGAAGCATATGGGTCCCGTGAAGAGGGAACCACTTCCATCGACGGCGTCTAAGAAGATGTCGAGCTCGGCTCAATAAAGTTGTTTCTCTCTCTCTCTCTCTCTCTGCTTTCTGCTTTACTGAGTGGTAGAATTAGCATGCTTTCATGTAGGTAGGGTCCAAATTACCAAATTACACACTGAAAGGTGTCAGACATTTTGATTGTCCTTATACACGAGCCTATGGGGCAGATGGGAGTGCCGCAAAGCTGTCCGAATAATCAGGCATGTCCAAATTTACGTTCATTCGAATTACTGGTTGGCCGCTGTATACTACACATCTATTGAACCAAGCGGAGCCATGCTTTAATGGCTTGCTAAGTGGAAATAGTATAAAAACAATCAGTGAAGTTCCTGTTGTCAGCTGGAAAGGGACTGGGAGGATGTGAAGAATAACCATAGCCATGGGATTCTTTTGACTTACTTTCTCATCACAACACACAGGCAGTAACTATAGTACAGTTGAACCTCGCTACAACGAAACTGACGGGGCGCGCGAAAAATTTCGTTAAAGCGAAATTTCGTTGAGGCGAAAACAGGCCAAAAACACTGTCAGGTTGGACCACATAGTCCCAAAACATCATTTATTTCCAAAGAAGTCGGTCAGCTTCTTCTGCTTCTTTTTTTTTGCCACGAGTGCAGTGGCGCGGCTTTCGCACTCGGTGAACAGTTGCATCGCGACGTCGTCATCGTGAGCACCGAAAAATCTGCGGATCACATCAAAAGCATCCATCACTTTTATTGCAGGTGGTGGCGCTAAGTCCTCCGCGTCGCTGTCATCATCCGATGATGCGTCGTTGTGGCGAACGCCCTCAATTATAGCTTCGTCACTCAGCTCCTCGTGAGCTAGCACTTCACTGTCAACAGCGATGTAGTCGCCGATGTGAACATCGGCCGGCACATCTCCGGAGTCCTGAAGGGCTGCCCATGCCGCATTGGCCTCTGTGGAGGGTGGAGCAATTGTACTGCAGCCTTCCTCGTCCGACGTGGAGTTCGCTGCCAGTTGAGCATCGGAGTGAAAGCCGGCGTGCACAAAACAGTTGTAGATGATACTGCGACTGGTTGCCGTCCACGCTGCTGAGACCATCTGTACAGCCATGTACAAATCCACTTCGATTGCCCGACCGGTGTCGATGTTTAACACCAGCCGCTGAATCAGTCGCTGTCGATAAGCGCTTTTAACGCTATTGATGATACCTTGATCCAGCGGCTGGATTAAAGCCGTGCAATTCGGCGGGAAGAATCTTACTTCCACGCTTTGAAGCTGAACGTCTTCAACGTTATGCGCTGAGCAATTGTCGATGAGCAAACAAACCTTACGTTTCTTTGCCGTCATGTCACGGTCGAAAGCGGTTAGCCACTCTTTGAAAACGGCCCGTGTCATCCAAGACTTCTTATTGGCAACATATTTGACGGGCAGGCTCTTGCCACCTTTGAAGCACCGCGGCTTCGCACTTTTGCCTATCACCAGTGGGCAGCGCTTGTCAGACCCGTCCATGTTGCAGCACAGGAGCACAGTCACACGCTTTTTGCTATGCTTCCCTCCGCTGCATGGCTGGCCCTTCATGTGAAGCGTCTTGGAGGGGAGGAGCTCGAAGAAAAGTCCCGTTTCATCGGCATTGTATATGTCTGATGTGGCATATTTCTCCATTAATTCCGGCACAGTAGCTGATGCCCAAGCAGATGCAGCGTCGGCGTCTGATGAGGCCGACTCCCCACACAGCACTTTAGCGACGATTTCATGCCTGGCCTTAAAACGGGTCAGCCACCCTGAGCTGGCTTTGAAATCATTGATGCCCAGCATACAGGCATAGCCAAGTGCCTTTTGCTGCAACATGTTTCCGCTGACCGGCATCTTCTTTGCGCGCACGTCGAGGAACCACGTGTACAGAGCCTTCTCAAGGTCCTCATGAGCCGCTTGCGTCAGCTTTTTCCGCTTCGCGGATGTCCCCGAAGAAAGAGCTTGCGCTATCGCGTCTTTCGACTTCAAGATCGTTGACAGCGTGCTCTGTGAGATGCCGAAGTCCGCTGCAACATCTCCCTTTTTCCTGCCACTGGATGCCGCGCTGATAATCCGTGCCTTCTCTTCAAGCGAGAGGAACTTCCGCTTTCTAGATGAAGTCGCCATGCTCGCATTCATTACAGCGCACTAGCAGCACAAGCACGAGTGAAAAAAACTAGGGCAAACGCGCTGCTGTTGCCAGGCTGCTGCGTCCTTTGGCAACGGATTGGTTGCGGCTCTGAATTGGATTGGAAGAAAACGGGAGCTTGCCCCCGCGCCTTGTCGCAAGGCAGCCAGCCCGATAGTCATCAACACCAAGCTATGGCGGTGATCATGTGCGTTTCAGTGAGTGGATTAGTTTGGTCCAGCGAATGTTTAGCGAAACAAAGCAGCGTGGGCCTATGGAAGTACATAGATGGGCGGCGATATGCTTGTTTTATTGTAAGATATATTTTTAAATCGAGCTTCGCATAGCAAAAATTTCGTTGAAGCGGAAACGCGCCCCAAAAATGGTTCGTTGTGATGAGAAATTTGTTCCATTACTTTGTATAGCGAGCTGACGGGGAATTGGAAATATTTCGTTGAAGCGAAAATTTCGTTGAAGCGACGTTCGTTGTAGCGGGGTTCGACTGTACAGTTAAACCTCGATATTGATACATGCATATTGCATGTTTGTTGTGGCTGACGCACGTGGGCGTCCCAACAAAGACGACGAACGCTCTCTGGCTCTCGAGCTGTCAGCTGAACTGGCCAGTGCTGCAGTTACCTTTTGTAAATATACTTTGTAAATAGTCTCCAGTTTTAATCCTTTGTTCACCTAACATTTTGGTGGAGGGTGCCGTTCCCCGTCCTCGCCACGAAGCTCCGTAGTGGCCGCACCTTCTTGCTTTCCACCATGGCCCCCGGTGACGACATCTCGTCTCTTTCTACTCCTGTGACCCCGACAACAACGTACGTTACGGTTACCAATCCCTGCGATCCTGGCATATTCTCCGGCCAAGATAATGTCGACGTTGAGGACTGGCTCAACCTGTATCAACGTGTTCGGCAAAACAACCGCTGGGACCCTACCATTATGCTAGCCAATGTCTACTGCTTGGGTGGAACTCCTCGTGTCTGGTTCCGGACACACGAGGACGAGATCTCTAGCTGGGATCCTTTCAAGGAGAAGCTCGTCGACCTCTTTGGAAATCCCACCGGTCGACAACTGGCTGCTAGAAAAGAGCTTCCTACCCAAGTTCAGTCTTCTACTGAATCGTACGTCTCGTACGTACAAGATGTGCTCTCTCTTTGCCGGAAAGTCGACAAGAAAATGGCCGAGGTTGACAAAGTCGGCCACGTACTCAAAGGGATCGCGGACGACGCCTTCAACTTGTTGGTCTTCAACAATGTGTCCACCATCGATGTCATTGTCAAGGAATGCCACCGCATTGAGCTCACCAAAGCCGCCGTGTCATTCCACAGTTATCCCGGCTCCCTAACACGGCTGCGACGTCGTCTTGCCTTGACCTTACTGCTTCACCACCCTTAAATGAGCACGTCACACGAGCCCCTAACGGTGCATTGCCGTCAGGGGTACAGGCACTGCTTGCATAGGAATTGCTAGCCGACAAGTTCCAGTCCTGTTCACCGTGCTGACCAGTTGCACTCATGACCTAATCTTCGGGCTCGACTTTCTGACAATGCATTCTGCCCTCATCGACTGTTCCACCGGTACGCTGTGCCTCGAGCTTCCTCTTCTTTCAGACGTTCGCCCCAAACAACCGAGCACCCTCTGCACTACAGCGTTTGTTCGCTTACCTCCAAAACCCCTAACCTTCGTGGAATTGGCCTCAACGACAACTGTGCCTGATGGCGACTATGTCGTCGCACCTATTCGTAATGTTCTCCTGGCACGCGACATCTCTGTGCCACACTCCGTTGCAACCCTTGCCGCTAATTGGATGTGTCTCCCCATTATCAATTTCGGCTTGATGAAGCAAGTGTTACTTGAAGGCATAGCAGTGGCCATGCTCCGGTCAGTGACAGACGACCACGTCACTGCTTTTGCAGCCGACGCGTCTGCAGATCCTCCTGATTACCCGCAAGATGCCTTGAACTTCGACGGCCCATTACGTCCCATGGTCGCTACGGACCTCGCACCTGACCAAGCAGCCGCCCTATATCGCCTTTTGCTTTCCTACCGCGACATATTTGACACTGACAATCGACCACTTGGTCAGACGTCCCTTTTTAAGCATCAGATAAACACTGGTGATGCTGTTCCCATTCACCGCCGACCGTATCGTGTCTTCATGGCAGAGTAGCAAGTTATTCAGCAGGAAGTAAACAAGGCGCTCGCAAGGGGCATTGTTGAGCCCTCGTTGAGTCCTTGGGCGGCGCCAGTCGTGCTCATCAAAAAGAAAAATGGCACGGGGCGTTTCTGCGTTGACTACCACCACCTAAACTGAATTACTAAAAAGGATGTTTACCCTTTACCACGAATCGATGACACTTTGATTGTCTTCACGGTGCCAACTACTTTTCATCCATCGACCTAGAATCTGGTTATTGGCAGATTTCCGTCGATGAGCAAGACCAAGAAAAAACCTCTTTCGTCACTCCAGATGGCCTCTACCAATTCAAGGTTATGCCGTTTGGTTTATGCAATGCCCCCGCCACGTTTGAACGGATGATGGACTCTCTGCTTCAAGGTTTCAAATGGTCAACCTGCCTTTGTTACCTCGACGACGTCCTTGTATTCTCTCCTACATTTGAGATGCACCTTGAGCGCGGCGCCGCTATCCTTGACGTCTTCCACAAGGCTGGGCTCCAATTAATTTCATCGAAGTGCCACTTCGGGCGCCGACAGATTACAGTGCTAGGCCATCTCGTCGATGCTTCTGAAGTACAACCCGACCCGGAGAACGTTTGAGCAGTTCTCGTAACAATATAATGAAGTGTTTAACTTTTCATAACCTGTTGTCCATAGAACACCATGTAATTATAACCTCAATATAACAAAGTGTATTTGCATGCGATTTCAGTATAACGAAATTGCGCTTCCGTAGCTGCGGAATGCCGAGACAATAAATAGAAACTTCTGCTGACACAGATGGTCAAATGATTGAATTACACCTGTCAAATCGCACGGGACGTGACAAGAGCGGCAGCCGAAGTGGAGCCGCATCGTGTTCTGTATAAAGTCCAAGTGCGATAAGATCCTATTGCGCCTTGTGCACTTTGTGCTTTAGGTGCGAGGGAAAGTATGCGAGGGTGAGACAAGAAAGACGGCGGTTTTTCGAGTGCCGCCTTCCTGCGCAAGCAAAGGGAAAGGGGTGGTTGAACTCGGGGTAACGCGACCAAGTGCTCGCGAGCGGCGGGGAAGGGGGGGGGTGTGTAAGTTGGCGCACGTCTGGGCCATGGCTGCACATGGCTGTAATCGCAGTTGAGCGCATCCGCGCACCCTGCTTTAGATGTAATCTGCCTCGTGTAAAAGAGGGGGCGTGCCGAGAAGGCGGCTGCTTCATCCCGTAAGCTGTCTTACCGCACGTTTAGTATTGGAGGTTGCGTAATCTTGAGTGTCTGTGACCCATTGGAGTGAGAAGCAGACGAAGCATTCGCTCCTCGCTGCCGGCGCTTTTCACGATAGCGTCATCTCAGTGGGGGCAGTGCTGTCAGACGTAGGGACGGAGTGCACGCGGAAGTGTGGCTTGCTTAGCTTGATTTGTACCGCCGATGTGAAGATATCGTCGACATGGCATGGAACCGTATCATTCGTCACAGACTCCCAAATGAATCAAAACGAATTGTTTTCTCATTAAAATTTGCTTTCTTCAACTGCCTGTTAAGTCAGAAAATTCTGCGGCCCATTTCCATGTGAGCAAAATTGATCGGTGGTTGATTTATTAATAAGCATAAAAGGTTGAATTTCAATACAAAGAAATTTTGATATAATCAAGCAAATTGGCTATTTTACCTACTTCGTTATATTAGGGTTTAACTGTATTGGTGCTTTGTACATTTTGCTTTCTTTCTTTTTTTCATTTTTTTTTTCAGAATTCCCAGGTTGCAGAACTGGAGTCCCCCAGCTTCTCACCTGAGCCGAGCGATATGGCTGAGGACAGGTCATATGTGGTGCAAGACATCAGCAAAGCAGACGATCGTACTAAAAAGTTCTACGGGCTGCTGCCCCGGGACCGTGCACAAGAAATCAAGACGGTGCGCATTGTGAAGCGCGAGTCTGAGCGCAGGAACAAGGGCAAGGAGCGGCGGAAGGGTGGCCTGGATGACAGCTGCCCTTGGTTGCCCGAAGAGGGGGACACGGTCTTTCAAAACGAGGAGGAGGAAGAAAGTGGTGTGTTCCCAGTCTGCTTTTTGATTTGCGATCTTGTCACAGTTATTGTGCTTCGAGTTGTCGATTAGTTTGGTTGTGTGCCGCCATTTGTTAGCCTGCTAGCCTCTTGGTGAAGCTCAGGTTCTTTGTAAATGCTTAAGCATTTCTATGCTTACCTAACTAGAAAACTGTCAGTCCGTCCGTCCCCTAAGACAATCGCTTTCAAGATAGAGCCCGCAGCAATGAGCGACTTTATTTTTGTGCTGCCTGTCACTTCAACACGAACCAAGCGGCAAGAACACAGTGCTCACGAAGGTTTCAGCGCAAGCCACACCCTGCCCCTTTCACAGATCGCTTTCAAGACGGGAGCCCGCATGTCTTTCCTCAATGCAAAGCGGTTACAACACAGCGTGCAGAGCTATCAGCAGTTAGCACACTCTGTCTGCATCATAGATCGCTTTCAGGATACGGTTGGCCCAGCCGTGCCAGAGTATGTTTGATTGGTCTTTGCCTCCGCCCGAGTATGTTTGATCACAATTCATAATGGTTTGACACGGATGGACAAGGCTCTAAAGAACGATAACGGCTTATGATGATCGGAACATCATCAGCGCACCTGGTGCCATCACCTGCAGTACTTGGCTTGTGTTATCAATGCACCTTGCACCGCCATCCGCACCAGTTCATGTTGCCACAGCACTGTCATTTGTACTGGCCGAATCGAGTTTCCTAACACTGATAATGACACCTGGCTGCATGAAGATGAGCTAGTAACAATATACTTATGTATACTTAGACAACTCCCAGAGGAGGAGCTGCGTGAATATTTAAAATTATTATTATTATTATTATTATTATTATTATTATTATTATTATTATTATTATTATTATTATTATTATTATTACTATTATTATTATTATGAATGTCCTAAAGGCCCAATGGGCATTATAGATGGTGGCGTATATATAGAATATTGTTGTCATTACTTGGTATGCCACGATGGCAGTGATATATATTGCACATGGTTACACATTGGCTAGCAGTAAGAAACACTGCAACAAAAAATCCAAATTTGGTACAAGCTTCGTCACTATCCAGGCAAATTAAAAAAAATTTAAACATTTCAGAGCAGAACACTACAATAGAGCACATTAGAAAAATTCATAAAATTATTACATAAATAACTGTTATTAGGTACATAAAATATCATAGTGTAGAAAAAAGAATTTAGCTCATGTACAATGTGGATGAGAAAGAAATTAGTATCTACGAAGGATCATAGTTGACCACTGCTGAAAGGCGTTGGTGCCTGGTTCGATTGGTGGACTAGGATGAACTTTTCTTCGACTGCAAAGCATTGTTTTTGAGGAAACTGTCTTGGTTTTTATGCTTCTCTTTTCATAAAGCATCCTCCATTTTGCAGATTTCTACCAAAATGATTTACTACATGTCTGCACTTTACATTTCTTATTTCATTTTCAGCAGAAACCAGAACTCCGGACGCCTCTGTTTTAACGTATGAATCGTCGTATGAAACCAAGGTAAGATTTTCATAAGTTACTATTAACTAGCACTGCAGTTGGTGAAATCAAATCAAGTGCGACTGTGTCTCTGTAGTAAATCGATCTCTGAATGCAAAAGGCACCTGCACGTTACTTATTCTGAAGAATAAAGTGATTACGTTGTACTGAAGCAACTTTCTTTTGTGGAACAAGTTCGGTACCTCAGTAGCAAAAGAAGGTCATTAGAGCAGTATCAGGAACTTCAATTTTTTATCTGTTTATGGCAGTTTGATGTTGAAACATTTTCTCTTACTTGCCTCACTCTGAAGCTTAATTCTCTGCGAGATCTCTTTTACTAGAAAAGCATCCTCATTCTTGTATGTCATATTTGCCATTTGTTCTTGCAGCAATCGTACATTCCAGCTTATTATTGCAAAGTAATAAGTGGAGGAAGGAAACAACTTAGGAGAAGTCATTTATTTCACTCTTTTTTTTTTTTTTTTTAAGCAGGAAGTGAGCTCTCTGCCATCTTTCTGGGCCAACTCGTTTAGACTGTGTACTGTGTTTAAGTGTTTATGTGCCGCTTTAAGCATTGTGCAATGCTCGACTCCTCTTCTGCCTCTTTCTCATCGGCTCACCCACTAGCAAAGGTGAGCTTGCCACTTGGTCCCTAAAATGTGGTGGCCAAAGGAAACTTCTGAATATATGCTATGCACTATGTGTTGTTGTCAGCATTTACGCGGACATTGCCCAAAAGCTCCTACCATTCCTATGGTTGGCTCTGTGCAGGATGAAAGCATAGACATGTCGGAGGACCTTAGATTTTATTGATAATTTCAGCCACGTTTGGTGCCACTGTGACGTCAAAATTTTTTAGCTTTGTTTCCAAAGTGTGAGGGGTTCCAGAAGCTTTGCGCACACTACTACACCAGCAGTGAAGGCGGCATGCTTATTGGCCTCTCTTTTCAGCGTAAACATCTGGCTGGGCTGCAGCACTCTTGTGCACAAGAATAAATCAGCAGTGATGTCACCTGGCATAAAAGAATTTTACTGAGCTTGCATACTTCAGTTGTAAAAATAAGCCATACAGGGCATATTTGACGCTTTGTTTATAGTACTTCAAATGTTTTACCTGTTTTGTTTCTTGTTCGGTCTGCGCGTGTCACATCATGCAAGTAAAATTATCATTGCTCGCTGATCGCCTAATATTTATCAGAATGACTTGCAACTGGGCTTGGAAAGGCTTAGTTTATCAAGTTCTAAGTTTCTCCACTGTGTTCTTCTTTCACATTTTATGCATGGGAAAGAGAGAAATTCAGTATTTCATTTGAAAAAAAAAAAAATGTTACACATGGCATATAGATGTGAACAGTCCTAGTGAGAAACAGCATTACAACCCATATAGTGACTAGCAGCAGTACTTGGTGTAGGCTGGCCCATACTTTATCATTGTGTTCAGGCACTGACAACTCTGGCTAGAATGACTGGCAGACGCTGTGCAGGACTACTGAATATCATGAAGTTGTATCAGGAATTGGCATTCCTTTGATGACAAGTTTTGCTTTCTTTTTTTTTTCATTTAAATGCCATATGCATACCTGCCAACTTTAACAATTTTAATATAAAATGCCTGATCTTTAGAGCTTATTTACAGTTGTTGTATTGACATCAATAATTTTATGATTTTTCATTTGCACCCAATTTAGGTCAAAACTCAATTGAAAAGGGTACAGAAACAGTCGCTGACTGAATTTTTAGAGCCCGATTTTTAATTTTTCATGCATACCTGCAGTAGCACCACCCCCTATAGAATCAACTTATAATGGCAAGTGAAATTTTGGCAGCCATTATGGGAATATTTCATAAATAAGCTTATTAAGCAATTCCATCTCTAATGACCATAGGGCAAAACATATGCTCACAGAACCCTACTGAACAGACTGCTTTTCTTTAAAAATAAGCACTCGACACCTTGACAACACTAAAAACAACCTCTGGTATGTTTCACGAAATTTTTGTCTCTTTGGCTCCAACTATAGTACTTCAAATTTTAAGGTTAGTGAGACTGCGTATGAGAGCTCTTGCATTCTTTCATTATTACAACCCTTTAATAACTTTGTACACAGAAGCCAGCTCAGGACAGCTCAAGCTCTGAAGGCAGAAGCACAAGTTCGTCGTCGTCGGCAGAGAGCACGTCTAGTGGCCAGCGCACGCCACTGAAGACCGAGTCTCGCCGCAACAAGCGTCGCCACTACACCATCTCTGGGAGCCATCCTTTCCTGGAGCAGCATTCACCACCTAAAATGGTTAACACCTTCACCTCTTGCTGTGCTCTCAGTGTTCCATTTTTTTTTTCTTTGGCGAGTGCGTTGTCAATGTCTGGGCCATAATCCTTTATTTACTTGTTGGGAGCACGCACATATTTTTCAATTGCCACTATGCACACATGTGCGTGGTGTATGTACATTCTTACTTTGCTTTTCTAGAATACTGAAAATGTTGTTTTTTATCATCAGAGGAGGCTTGGTAAGAAAGAAGATAAGCAAAATAACTGGTGGTGATACCCCGTTGAATTTTCAGCGCCAGGTTGCTGGGAAGTCGTGGATTTTCACAGCATTTCTTTCTGTGTAATTAATTGTGTATCGGTAATGGAAGAAAATTTCCTGTTCTAAATGAGCCTAAACCTAAGAAGTTTGAATAACTTATTCTGCAGTACACTGGGCCTCAAATACGAAAAAATAAAGAACACACCTTGAAATTTTTACATCACGCTAAAATAAAGGCACTGTAGTATTAATGCGAAATTTGAAGAAGAAAAGCTTGACATTAATTTTCTTCTCTAGTAATCAGCATATCTCCAGTTAGAGTTTTGAAAGAATACGTCACCAGTGTAAAGTGTTTTAGTGTTTCTTTTTAGTCTCCGTTTGACCCAGTTTGTGCACATTGCTGATGCAGCCCGCTGGCCTGCGGTCACGGGATGACATGGACATGGAGCGATGTCTGAGGACAGTCAACACGCCAGACATTGTGCGCTCTACTATAAAGAAGTCTGAAGTCTTCGACGAACAGACCATCGATATGCAGGTGGGCACAGCGTAGGCTTCCTGTCTGGTGCAGGCCTTATTATTGTCACGTCACACACAGTCGAATCATATGTGGCGGTTGTTCACAAAAATGCATTCCTTTTTCCGCGCGGCTATCTTACTGTAATATACTGCAACTGGCGCAAGCTAGTGTCCGCATTTTACGCAGATTCTGCTGCGATTCTAATGCACATTGCCCAGTGACTGCGGCAATAAAACATTAGCGTTGAAGTTAAACTCTAAAAAAAATGTGTATTGAGGGCTATTTCGAATCAACATCTCTAGTTTCTGCAGTCAATAAAATTGGCTTCTTTCTTTTATTTTCCTTCTGAGTTCAGTCTACCCAGTTATTTGTGCATTTTTGTGACTCCTGTGTCCAAGAAGTCTGTCAATAGGTGTGCTTTATCTCTTTGTCTTGATTCATGTTTGCATTTTCACACCATTGTTCTGTTTCTTTGCTTGTAGATTGGCCTGCCTCAGAAGATCCTCATTCCCGAGCGGTACATTGAGGTGGAGTCTGAGAATGTGTCCGCGGTGGAGCAGCTTCGAAGAAGCCTCAAAGCGGCCAACATTCGCAAGATGCTTACGGAAACTGTTGGGTATTTACCACCTTTATTTAATGCCCATCCTCAGGGCTAACACTCGGCATGTTGCAGCTTCTCTCTCGTTATGTAATTTTGAACAGGAGCTTTTGCGGTGTGTGTGTTTGGCACAGGTGACAAGTGGCCCTTGTGCGTCACCTGTCACCAACTTCCACTTTCGTGAATTAATCGATACAGTCGCCAACCGATAAATTGGAAACCAATAATTCGAACAGCTCTGCGGCACTACCACTAGTCCCATACACTCAATCTGCTCTTTCACGTGACCAGCACCGGACGAGTAGGCAGGCTGCTGTGCTTTTGCGCTGTGATAAGATAGAACACTTGGCCTCGAATGCTGTCGCTTGTAGGTACAGATGAGTTTTGTGCTAGTCATGTGAAATTGAAGGTACAGTAAAATCTCGTTAATTCGGCCCCTGTTAATAAAAAATTCGGTTAATTTGGATGCGCCATCTGGTCCTGCCAAACATGTACATAAGCCTATGGCACGAAACTCCCGTTAATTCAGGCATATTTGCTCGCACTTCAGTTAATTCGGACAGTTCGCGGAGCTCAGAGGCACGTGAGGCATATAGGATCAGGTGGCACTAGGGGGTGCTAAAATCGTGCCTCCAGTGGTGGCGTCTCTGATTAGCTTGCGCCAATCTCAAAGGCCATGCTTGCATGTGCTGGGAGTGCCGAAAGGCCGGAAATATGTCAATGCCTCCATGTTTATTTTATTGCTACATAATAGACAAACCTACCTGTCAAAAAACACGGCGGCAATAACGTACTTCTGGCTTTGCAGTCGCTTTTGGCGCTTGGCACTACCTCTGCATTACAATGGTTATCGGCACGGTAGTTATCAGTCTATGCTAGCAACCCTAATCTATACGTACATGTATTTTTCTTTGTATTGTCCGCCATTTCCGACATTGTCTTTTGCTTGTGCAATTGTGTGGTGGTGGGTGCAGTTTTTTTTTCATTGTCATTTTTATCGTGTTTATCGGTTTGCATCCGGTGCGTGTGCGAGGACGGCGGAACTTTTGTGTGTGTGTGTGTTAAATTTTGTTTGCACTTTTCTTTTTTCCTTTTATACTTCATTTTTTCTTGACATGCGTCTACCTGTTGATTCGTTGCCGCGCCTAGCCGCACCACCATGTGCTCTCGTGCCCCACCGAAGCGGGCGAAGTATGAGGCGAAGGATTTGGCAACGAAAGTAAAAATATTGAAAGCTGTGAAGGCAGGGATGCCTCGGCAGGTCGCAATGAATAAATTCAACATGAAGAGAAGCCTGCTCAGCATGTACGTGAAAAATGAAGCGGAGATTCTTCAGGCGTACGACAGCGACAAGTTTGCTGACAACAGGAAGAGACTGCGTATGGCAGCGCACCCGAAACTTGAAGAAGCACTGTTAAGATGGATTGCCGATTTGCGCGACGTAGAGCTGCCTTTGAGTGGCCCCCTTATCTGTGCACAGGCCGAAAAGTAAGCTCTGAAGCTCAGCATCGAAGACTTCAAGGCATCGGAAAGCTGGATCGACCAATTCAAGAAAAGGCACGGCCTGGTCTTCCGAAGCGTGTGCGCCGAGAAAGAGGCTGTGAATGAAGGCGTTGTCGAAGATTGGAGGGCGGGATTACTCGCACGCCTAGTCGATTATGATGCCTGTGACATATTTAACGCAGATGAGACGGCCCTCTTCTACAAAGTCTTGCCGGATAAAACCATCCCATTTAAGGGGGACCCTTGCGTTGGCAATAAACGAAGCAAGGACAGAATAACAGTTTTGCTGGCTGCCAACATGACTGGCACGGAGCGGCTACCGCTATTGATAATCGGCAAAGCAGAAAAGCTGAGGTGTTTCAAAAGCATAAAGAAACTTCCCGTAAACTATCGCTCAAATCGAAAGGTGTGGATGGCCTCAGCGATATTTCAGGCCTGGCTGCACGAACTGGACCGCCCTCTTTTGTGCAAAATGGCACAAAGCGCCAATTGTTCTAGATAACTGTGGTGTGCACAATAATGTGTCGGGGCCGACAAACATACAGCTGCTTTTTTTGCCGCCTAACACAACGGCTTCCCTGCAGCCTCTGGATCAGGGAATTATCCAGTATGTGAAAGGCCGATACAGAAGACAAGTGCTTGAGCGCGTATTGCTCTGTATGGAGGCAAAGAAAAAATATGATGTAACTCTGCTCAGTGCTGTGCACATAGTGGTGCATGTGCGGAGCAACACGCCGCCCGCAGTAATTGCGAACTGCTTCCGACACAGCGGCTTTGTCCGTGACGGTGATTCTTTGGAAGCCGGAGATGCTGATGTTAACCAAAACGCCGAGGAAGATGACAGTTGCTTCGACAGACTTTTGCCTCCGGATGTCCCGCTGGACAAATACATCCACATCGTTAGTGACGTTGCCGTTGCCGGTCGCCTCAATGATGACGAAATACTGGGTGTACTAGGCAACGAAGAGCCCGACTCTGATAGCGAAAATGCGTCCGTCATGTATGCATGTGAAGTGCTGCTCCGCACTGCTAAAAGTTTTCTCAGAAAGTTTTGTGCATAGGTAGCAGCAGAGAAGATAAATCTTCTCTGCTGCTACAAAACTATCTATGTACAAAACTTTCTGAGAATTCTGGGTTGCACTGTCGGTTAAATCACTCAGCTGCCATCTTGATAACCACTTGACATGACAAATACGAGATATGACGTGACAGTCACCTGACAGATAGCCACTTGACGTGAAATGGGAAATGTTCCCGCGCATTGGATTATTTCAACATGTCCACTTCTTTTGGTTTATACAAGCTGTGTGCACTGTATGTGTTATACTCTTGAAAGCCATTGATAAGCATCACTCCCGTAGTAAACATTGAGTATGGGCATGAAGAAACAGTCGCAAAGAAGGTACAGGTGAAGTGAGGGAGAGGGACCTCATAGGCTATCCTTTCTCTCCTTGACTCCCCGGAGGGGCGTCTGCATCAGCAGGAGTTTGGTGTATTGCGACACCATGTACCCAAGCACACGAGGGCTGGACCCTCCTGTGTGTAATCGTGCACGGCTTAGCCGTGTCTGGGGAAAGGGGAATCTTGGGGGTTGAGCCGATGCCAGGTGTTTGGCGCGTTAAGGCCCCCGGTGGAGGCAGTACACATACCTGCCAACTCTCCTCATTTATGTGGGAGACTTCCGAATTATGACCAATCCTCCATATTTTATTTACACAGGCAGAAATCTCCCGAAAATGTGTCCAACCATAACGCAGGAACAATGGGAAAAAGATAAAAAGAAAGAAAGAAAGAACGAAAATGTCATGCAGCGCAGCCATGATCGTAATTCTCTCTATGCGCGGGCAGCTAGCCGAAGTCAGATTTAAATCCAAGCCATTTGTGTGCTGTAAGCACAGGCCTAACAGTGAGCTTCGCATCAAGACATGCGTTTCATATTGGCCGGCTTTCTTAAGTCAGCTTCTGTGTTTTGCATCCTTGTTA
The DNA here is from genome assembly GCF_050947875.1 of Dermacentor variabilis. Classification (NCBI taxonomy): domain Eukaryota; kingdom Metazoa; phylum Arthropoda; class Arachnida; order Ixodida; family Ixodidae; genus Dermacentor; species Dermacentor variabilis. The sequence goes on from NC_134571.1 coordinate 101,110,026, forward strand.
TGCGAGGGAGGATATTAAGAATGAAAAAGTGGTGATTCATGGGACGTAGTACTTTCCTGAACTATACACGTGCGCATGAGCCCCTTGTTCTATCCCAGCACGAGAATCGAGACATCTAATGACTGTACTGGCAGCCATTTAGAGCTGTTTCTGAGGTGGCTAAGGCCCGAGGGAATTTTTTTTTTTTTTTTTCGTCCCACTCTCGCTGAACTTCCTGAATTTCGAGGTCCCCAGGTTGGCAAGTATGCAGCACACCTCTCTGGCTTCTGCTTCACATAGACGGCACATCCAGAGTGACCCACCTGGAGGAAATCGAAGTCGCCTTTTCCTGTCACCCTCTTCAGTCTTCTTTTTTTTCCATCATCATTCTTTTACTCTCCTATCGTCTCTTCTCTTCAGTCACTTCCTAATTTTCCCAGGCGGGTTGGGTTAACTTTGTGTATGTATCCTCCTTTGGGTATAATATTTTAGGTTGTAGTGGCATTGCACGATTGGCCCCTGCAGCCTTGCGCATTAAGCGCTTCAACATCCCCTAGTTGGGTGGGTGGCTGCCAGTGCTGCCGAAAGGAAACTGAACTACTATGGGAACACCAGCATTTCCCCACATACTTGATTGTCATCCTCAAAAGAGGGGACATACCGTATTTACTCGCATAATGATCGCGCCCCTGAATTTTGACGTCAAAATTAGTTTTTTTCTCTTTCCCATGTAATGATTGCACCCCGAACTTGTCGCAGCGATATGTCGTGTGCCAAGTCTAGCTAATGATGATTGCGCTTACCATTTGTCAAATGCCACGCGAACGACTCTTGAAGACATACCAAGTGGTCTGCAGGCATCAAACATTCTTAAGCAGATTCTCCATTTCATTCCTTTCATCACTTTCCACACTTCCATGAAAAAGAAAAAAAAAAGCTACAACCAAACTTACCTTGGCTTTATTATTTGTAGGCTTCATAATGGTTTTGGTCCACAACAACAACAAAAAAAAGGCGCCTTTCAATTCTTCTTGTCTGCACTCGTGGGCATGCAACAAATCGCGAGCGACAACGATAGTGGCCACTTTACACCGATACGTTATCAGTGTACCATATTCATATGCTGACGCTTGGAACGCAGCTAAGATATCGCGAACCCTTAGCGGAAACGTGCCATATCAGGATAGTAGCGAAGACAAATGCTGCAGTTTCCGCAGCTTGCTCGCCATGTGTTTCTATGTCACTGGCAGCTAAGCATGCCCACGTCTGTTTATGTCCCCTCAATGTGGGCATGGCTGCGTTATTGTTGCAAGCTTGCCGATATTTACGATATTATTCATTACTGATACGGAAAAAACTGTTTCAATGCGCGAATGTACTCACGAGAAGAAAAAAAATCATGTTCGACGTGTTCAGCTTGCTCCGCCGGCCGCCATTTTTGTTTCGGTGTCCCGCACTGTTCAGCGGCAGCCGCCTGCTTGTTGACCGGTTGTCATCCCGCAGCAAACGTGGGACGAAAGAAATATTTTTGTTTTTGCGGGAAATTTAACCCGCTTAATGATCGCACCCCTGAATTTGCATAAATTTTTTTTGACAAATAAGTGCAATCATTATGCGAGTAAATACAATACCGATGAACTGAACGCATGTTTCAACCAACCAAAAGAGGCCTATCCAAAATACCACGCTGTACACAGTGAGAACTCTGAAATACAGGCCAGATTCATTTCTCCATTCATAGTTGCAAAATTGTTGACTAATGCTTTAGGGTCAGGTTATAAAGTGATTAAAATGGCTAGCGGAGACCTTCTTCTTGAGATCCCTCAGAAACATCAGTACGAGAAGCTTGGCAGTCTTTCGACGTTTGGCAACATACCAGTTTCTGTCACACCACACCGATCAATGAGTAGCTCACGTGGAGTTATGTCAGAAGCAGATCTCTTAAAATTGTCGGAAGCTGAACTCCTGGAAGGGTGGAAAGGTCAAAATGTCACCAATGTAAAATGTATCATCATTAGACGGGACAACAAAGAAATCCCCACCAAACATCTTATCCTAACATTTGGATCTAACGTTCTGCCGGAAGCCATTGAAACACATTATGTTAACTGTGCGACCTATATCCCGAACCCTAGACAGTACTTCCAATGCCAAAGATTCGGCCATGGTTCGCAGAGCTGTCGTGGTCAAATAACCTGTGCAATGTGTAAAGTCCAGGACCACCGCTCTGACAACTGCAGTGGCACACGTCACTGTGTGAACTGCAGTGGTGACCACACAGCTTACTCATATTCCTGTCAGAACTGGAAAAAAAGAAGACATAATCACCCTAAAGGTCAAGGAAAATATTTCTTTAAAGGAAGCCCATAAGAGGTGCTCACCTTTCCACAGCACACCTTGTGCTGATGCGGTGCATCAGGGGGCAGCGTTGCAGCAGCCTCTGCGAAGTGCTCAGTTCGGGCACAGTGAGCTGCCACTTGTGGCTCCTGCCCCCGAGGTGGAAGTAGTTAAGCCTACTCCACGCAACCAGCAAACAAGCCCGGCTACCCTAGGGTTGCCAGCACCACAAAAGTTCTCAGCGGCAACCTGCACTGCGCATAGCAATCCCGCAGGGCTGCCACCAGCCCCCATGGTGGGCGCAATCAAGGCTGCACTACTCTCGCCAGCCCCTGCTGGCGCTGGCAACAGCCAGTGCAGCTCGGACCTACTGGCCCCATCGACCTCCGGGCTGGTGGGTACAGGGGTCTTGTCCTCCGAGGCGAGACTCTCTCACGGAACTTCTCACTCGCAAGAGTGCGTGTCTGGCGCCTCGCAAGAGGCAATGGACACTACACCTATCCTGACAGTGCACCAAGTGCCTAAGGAGCGGTGAGGCTCCCTTGACTGCTTCAGAAAGGGCAAACCTTGCGTTACAGGGCCTTGAAAAGGCTCTGTAATCTAAGGCAGCACTTCCGTTTTTGTACACACAGCACCAATTTACTTTCAGTGTTGATACACATACTATACAATGGAACTTCAGAGGTCTTAGAAACCTCGATGATGTGCAAGAACTTATTCGTGAACTCAATCCAAAAGTGTTGTGTGTACAGGAAACACACTTAAAATCGAAACACAAACTTACTCTGACAGTATGTTACATTTCGTTAAGATCGCGATGTTGCTGTCATATCATCAGGAGGTGTTGCCATTGTTACTCATAAAAGCATAGTGTGTCAACGTTTACAGCTACAAATGCCCCTTGAAGCACTGGTAGTTCGAGTGGTTCTCCTGAACAAACTCATCACTATTTGCTCGCTTTACATACCCCCACATTACCACTTACACAAACATGAATTTCAGTCCTTTATAGATGAATTGCCAATTACCATTTACACAAACATGAATTTCAGTCCTTTATAGATGAATTGCCACAACCTTATCTCGTTCTTGGCAATTTCAATGCGCACAACAGCCTGTGGGTCGACTTAAAGCCCCTCCATACACGTTTCCACCGACCAGGTTAAGTACCACCAGCTTGCCCTCCTCCTCCACGCTCCTCTCCTACTCACCCCCTTAGCTTCCGGCGGCTAGCGGAACTTATGCAGCTGCAGCTTCCTGTTCCGAGTGGAAGTGACATTTTGTTTTTTAGCGTTGTTTACTATCGCATCGCTGGAGAGGCTTTAATTGCACCAGCTGCGGTTGAAACTGTGAATGCGATTCCATCCAAGAACCGCCGCCTATTGTAACCAGTGATCTGCTCGTGTTCGCTGCTTCGCGTCAACCTGTGACCGGTTGTGGCACGAGCGACAACGTAAAGTGGAATGTAGTGCCTGGGCACTTGGACACCACTGCTGTTTTTCGTGCATTTGGAAAACAGTGACCGCGAACTACTGCTTCAGTGGAATACAACAGCTTGTCCCCTTTGCATTCTTTTTATGGTGACTGCCACAGCTCACTGCCACGTGCTCACTGCCACGCGCGAGCGTTTCACCATCGTCTAACAGCAGTCAAAGTGGAAATTCCCGCAGCGCAACTCCAGGAAGCGGAAACGCCGGAACCGAAAATTTTTAAACCGGAAATGCCGGAACCGGAAATAACGGAACCGAATTTGGTGTTAGGAGAAAAGGCGGCGCACAACAAAGGTTGTCGCTACTTAAGAAAGCGGCGGTGGCGCGTGGATGCAGGGGCTTTAGGGCGACTCTCGTACAGATGCGCAAGGTCGTCTTGTTGAACAGTTTCTTTTCTCCTCTGGTGTATGTCTCCTGAATAAGAAGGAACCTACATATTACTGTCTTGCAAACAGAACTTTTTCTTCTATTGATCTTAGCATAGTTTCCTCATCTATATTATCTGAACTTGAATGGGAAGCTACCATAAATCATTATGGGAGCGACCACTTCCCCATACTGCTGAGAGCATGCAAAAACAATGAATCTTCTCCACAGGCTCCTTGGTGGGAGGTTGATACAGCCAATTGAGTGAAATTTCGAACTCTTACTCGTTCACTTTAAGAAGATAAAAATCCAAAAGCAGGAAAACGTGCCGACAGGCCAGGAGAGAGAGTTGTCAGAAGTTTTTATTGGGTATCAACTCGTACACAGATGAGGCCAAAGTCTGGAACACGGTTAATAAGGTAAGAGGGCGACAAACATATTCATTCCCTTTGGTAAACGGCCAGGGCGATAGCTTGGAAGACCAAGCAAACTTCCTGGGCGCACGTTTTGAACATCTGTCCAGCTCAGCGCACTATCCAGAAACATTTAAACTATACAAAGCCAGAATAGAAAGACAGAAGCTGAAAAGAAAATGCAGAAAATATGAGGCATATAATGAGCCATTCTGTTTAGCTGAGCTACAGGCATCACTAAACAGCTGCAATAAATCTGCCCCAGGAGCTGACCATATAACACAGTCAAACCTCGATATATCGAACACGGATATATAGAATTATTGCTTATATCGAACGGTTTCTATATCACCTGGAAGACTGCATGCATTTTTATTTTTTTATTTCGAACAGAGTCGGACGTAAAATAGATATATCGAACTCCGCCATGCCAGACCACACGCGCTCTGTGGACAGGCGGTGAGCTTTCCTGCAACACCCTCGAAAATGGCGCAATGGGCGTTCCCGACTGCTGCTCACTAAAGCTGCACACATCGATTGAACCGGGGGCGCTGTTTGAACGTAGTGGCATACACACGCAGCGGCTTGCCTAGTTCGACAACATTAACGACGCATTGCATTTGCCACACTGATTCCTCCTCGGTGCCGCGCTCTGCGCCTGCCACGCCTCGTGAGAACTCGTGGTTTGCATCTGCAAAGATGTGCGACAGTGCGCGCTCACTAGGCTCACTCATAGATGCCTTCGCAGATGCCACTTAATACTTTGTTATTGACAGTGTTTCAAAATGCTTCGATTGACAGACGTGGAGATCGCAGTAGAAGTAGCGGCTCAACGAAGATGTTGCCAAGGTTGATCCCGCAAGCGCTGATGTTGCCCCGCTCCCAACTTCAACTGAGGCTGCAGCTGCTTTGGCCCTTCTACTCCACTACTGCGGCACAATAGAGGGCACTGGCCTATCGGTTGTGGATCTTTTAGACTATTTTGAGGACTTCGTGTTTAAGCATGCAGCTGCCATTAGAGTGTTTTAGTTGAGCTTGTTTACGTTCCGCTAAGCAGCTAAGCGGAGCGGAAGCGCGAGTGCGCATGCGCCGTCCGCTTAGTCGTAAGCGGGCTAGCCGAGCGAGGAACACGGTTCGCTTAGAAGCTGCCTGAGCGGAGCGTGCCGTGCAGCGCTTTGGCTAGCGTTGGCGTCAGAAAGGATTGGATTAGATGCAGAAAGCAAGCATGCTGGCTATCACGTGGCGTTCCCCAAGACGGCACTTTATTTTCCATTGGATAAAATGGACCGGTAATGTATTACAAGCGCATGTCTAGATACTTCATGGAGAAAGAAGTTATATATATACATATATATGTTTTACTGTATAAGAGTGATCAATAGGTGTATTTATTTCCTTTCATTACCCTGAATTTCGCCAGGGGGCGCTGCAACTACGAAATGTCTGCAATAGGCATTAGTAAGAGGCGATTGGAGTATTGGTGGAAGAAAAGTAGGAAAACGACAAAAGACGGAGACGTACAAAAGCACAGGTCGCAATAGGGGATCAGAAAATTTGGGCATGGTAGTTCATAGCGTATTTTTTTTTTTTATTGTTTAACCTAGGTAGGACATTAGGCAGTATAATAGCAAGAGCCTGGTGGCGCAACCCACCGCCCCGTTCCAAAGGGGACGCTCATAACATCCATCCATCCATCCGTCCGCTACGCTATGCTAAACGTGAAAATCGCCCACCGCTCCGCTGTGGATTAGCGGGGCAGCTCGGAGCGGAGCGTACCATAAAGATGCTCAACTAAAACACTCTATTAAGAAGCAGGCTACACTATTGCAGTACTTTCAGCCAAATGAATAAATACTTTGTTTTTGTGGGACGCTTTGAGTATTTACTGCACCATGATTAGGGCACGATCGGGGATTGTTGCTCGGAGTGCGCGATTGGCCTAGACCGCGCCGACTTTGCGTGGCTGACGCAGTGGGCGCAGCCTACACTAACTGCATGCGGCGCAATCAACTACGCGCTCCCAGCCGACGAAGTCGGCGCGGCCTAAGCCAGTTGTACGCGGTGCAACCGAACGCGCACTCCGAACAACGATATCATGCCCTTGGTTCATTGATTGATTGCAGTTTTTACACATTTTTTACAGGATCTTATATATCGAATTCTGGCTATATCAAACTATTTGGAAATCACCGCACTGTTCGATATATCAAGGTTCAATTGTATGTGAAATGTTGAAGCATCTACCTTCTGAAACACAAAAAGCTTTCCTTTCCTTCTACAACGCTGTGTGGACTTCTGACGAGATCCCGCCTGCCTGGAAAGAGGCCATTATAATTCCTATTCTGTAACAGGGCAAGGATCCATCGTCTGTTTCAAGTTACCGGCCTATAGCACTAACAAGCTGCCTCTGCAAAGTCTTCGACAAAATGATAAACCGTTGCCTACTACTTTTCCTACAATTTAACGAACTGGTTGGCCCAAACCAGTGCAGTTTTTGCGAGAGTCGATCAATTACTGACCATTTGATAGGTTTGAGGCACAAATTCATGAAGCTTTTGTCCGCAAACAGTTTTTTTGTCAGTATTTTTAGATATGGAAAGGGCGTACGACACAACTTGGCGCTTTGAAATCCTTCGTGATTTTTTTGGAATAGGAGTTCGAGGCAACTTACTGAATGTGATTCAGAGTTACCTCTCCCATCGCACGTTCCATGTCAGAGTTGGTAACATTCTGTCTTGTCCTTTTATGCAAGAGGCTGTTGTTCCACAAGGTGGTGTGCTGAGCTGCACTCTTTTTACTGTCACAATGAATTCGCTCCACACTGCCATACCATGTACTATGTTTTATTCTGTGCATGGGGGTGACATCCAGATAGGTTACAAATCATGTACAGTGAAACCTCGTCAAACCGTAGTTGGCTGGAGCTCCGAAAAGTTACTAAATGGTGGTGCTGCTTAACCGAAATAGCGCGAGATCGCCCACTTACCTGTCAGAAGCGGAACTACGAGAGCGTGCGATGCAAGGGCAGAAAACGTACCGTATTTATTCACTTCGTGTGACAAAAGTCTGTTATTTTCATTTGATGCCTTGGCGGGCTAGCAGCGACGAAAATCGTCCTGCGACGAAAAGTGACCACCGAAGCAGAGCAGTGTCATATTCCGTATAAAGCCCAAGTGCGATAAGGTCCTATTGTGCCTCACATGCTGTATGCCTTAGATGCGAGTGAAAGTGTGTGAAGGTGAGCCAAGAAGAATGGTAGCTTGATGAGCACCGTCTTCCCGCACGAGCAAAGGGGAAAGGCTGGGAGGGGAGTGAGCGTGCAGTCATGTGATCGAGCATGCGCGATAGCAAGGGAGAATGGAACAGGGGGCAGGTTGGCGCGCATCTCTTTTATTTAGTGCGGCTGTGGAGGCACATGGCTGTCAGCGTGGCTGAGCACATACGCAGCACTTTCATCACACATTGTGCACTTTCTTCCCATGCGTTTAGTGCTGGAGGTTGCGCAATCTCGAGTTTAGAAGACGTGTTGAAGCAAGAGGTAGACGAAGCATTTGCTTCCCACTGTTTACGCTTTTCATGATAATGTCGCCCCACTGCGGACCGCACTATCAGCCGCGGAGGCAGAATGGACGCGAAAGCATGGCTGGCTTTGCTTCGTAATGGCGGTTTAAAGATATAGCCAACGTAGTGTGAAACCGTATCTTTCACCACCAACTCTCAAATTCAACCAAAATAATTATTTTTCTCATTTAAGCTAACTTTTCTTAACTACCCGATAACTCAGAAAACTTAGCGGCCCCTTCCATCTAAGAAATATCCATTGGTGACCGTACTTATTTGCATAAATTATCAAATTTCAATATAACAGAACTTCAAAATAACAAATCAAAGTAGAGATTTTACCGACTGTGTTAGTATATTGACGTATAAAAGGGCCCTGAGCCATCCGTCAGGCTTGGTGAAAATAAACGGTCCGCGTATTGCATACACTGCTGTGAACATCCTCAGCCACATTTCGCAGTCGTGCGCGGTGTGTGGAGCTCAAAAGTGGAGTGCAGTCACCTTTCTTTCAAACACTCTTTTCAACAGAAGCCTGCCCCTCACTCTTTTCTGGGTACTTTATTTCATAATATAGCGGATTCCGATATGCACCTGCTATTGACCATTAGCTGACATCAATCAGGAAGAGTGTTTGGATCAGTGCACTTCCTACTGTTACCATGTATATTTATTGGCGCAGTTTAATGAACAGGTTGAAGTAAACAAAACACAGCTTTCGAATTTCAATAACAATTACGTGCTTCCGGAAGAAGCCAACTCAGGTCTGCTCATGCTCGGCTGCGGCTGCCTGCATGAAAATTTGGCCACCTTGCTTATCAGCGTCATAGCCAGTGGATCTCACTAATTTCGACTAGTTTTATGCACTCATCTAGCCTCAAACCACGTGAACCTCAAGGTCAGAGCACATGCAAGCTTCCCAGCGCACGCTGACTTCTGGCCGCTCCTGGTTAGGTGTCTTGGCAGACTTTGTTTTGTAATGAGAGCGCTTCAAAATGCGCAAGTTGGACGTGGCTACTATCCACCGGTCAAGTCGACAAAGTCGGTCCACACCTCATAGCACAGCCAGATTGGAGCATATGAGCGTGAGTGCGCACTCTAGCCCTGTCGTGCACAAAGCAAATGCTGCAGTTGCATGTCGCTGTGGTCTGCTATTTAGTGTAAATACTGTGGCCGCTGTGGGATGCTGTGACAAGTCTACTGGTTGAACGCACTTCAGCTTGCTGAGGACAACTGCGTTTGGCATGTCGTAGGAGTCAAAATCGTAAATAGTGACTTCTATATGAACAACCAAAATCAAATTTGAACTGTCCACCTCGGTGACATTCAGTAGCCGGAGTGTTGTGAGCACACCACGCTCTGCCATAATCTTCAGAGTGTGAATCATTGAAGAAGAGCGGAAACACCACATAGGGCACATTCGACTGTCAATAACTCTGCTTCTGCTAAACACATAGAAGAATTTTAATGCATTTCTCAAGTAGTTTAATTTAGCTTCAAGTACGTTTCTTTACTTCAACAAAAAGCTGTTCAGGGCCCTTTTAAGTGTACTTCCGATAATGATCACCCAAGACTACTGCCCGAACACGTATGGAAAGCGTGAAATGCGAAGATCGAACTAATAAGCCACTGGAAGACATGCAGATTATAACATATACATGTGTTCATGCACGCAGTTTGGAGCTTTCTGTCTACACACAAGCACGCGAAACTTCTCACTCATGATTCTCACGATTTTGCATGAGCCATTGTATGAGATGGGAGATGTGTGAGGAGGCATTGGGTCATGCCGACAATGCTGGCTGTCACCTCAGACGGCGATGACGACGACATAGAAGCTGCCGTATTTTTGCCTATGTTTGCAGATGTGCTACATAGTATACCACCAACATTCAGAGATTTGTCTGTGCAGCGATGCTGTAGGTGACCTCTTTGTGAATGTTGCTGCACTCTAAGCTCTTGCTGTGTGGCTCAAGGAAAATCTAGAATAAACTGACATGTCTTTTTTTAAACAGTGTACGTGAGAAAAAAATTGTTTTGGCATGCTGCCGGGTGCAGATCTCGATGCATGATGTGCTAAGTCCCTCCAATAAAGTGTGATTAGCACCTGCACTGCAGTATTCTTTTCGCATTAAGTTTTTCTGCAATTTTGGTTTCCGAGTTCTGCAGAGCATTAGCCTATACTAGCTTAAATTGAAGCTCCTCACAATTTTGTCGTGCGAAGCTATGTAATTTTTGTTGGTCAGATTATACAACACCCAAATTATGAAAAGTTCTTGCGCAGTCCCAAGAAAGTTGTATAATCGGGGTTCCACTTAGCTTTGAAAGAAGACTTTGTTAGTGTAAACTTACTTAGTGTATCATTTTAGTGTTCATTTAAAGCGGAGACCCAGGATGTTGGGATACCAACAGCAGCCCAATAGTGTGCGTATGACTGTGTGAGTACATGGCCGTTGCTCTGTGGTGCTTGTCGCCGCTGCCCGGGCAGGTACGAGGACCTTGGTGCCCGGGGCTCTGTGGAAGCACTGCGGTCCAAGGTGGGTGAGGAAAAGAGGCGCCGGGCGCACCTACTGGCCCTCAGCCACACCATCGCCAAGGAGGTCATGGAGCGAAGCAAGATGGTTGCAGGTGAGTATGTGGTTCTGTTGCCGCTTGCTTAGCTTATAAAATAATGCATAAAAATAATACATATCATTTGAATGAGCTTTTGCAATGATAACTCGTTACAAAAGGACATGTCATCTCTTGCCGACACGGTCTGAATCAGGTAAATACGGTAGCTTGGTCCATTAATCTCATGCGACTACAACCTATAAATGTCCTAGTAGTACCATCTTTTGGTTTGAATGAATGTAATGCACTTGAAACAAGCCACTGCACAGCACCACAAAGCGGCAAGCCCTTTTTATAATTTCTTTAGATGGCTTAGCCGCGTCTGGTGAAAAGGGCGAAATCGTGTATTGTTGTGATGTGATTTCCCGGCTACAACGTTTGCATTGAGAATGTATAAAACGACCTAATACAGTTACACTTCTCTTTTACTGGCGAATACGTTCCCAGAAAACAGATTATCGTGATGCGTGATGCGTGATGTGAGAACAACCAAAACAAAGGATCACAGCTGCTCCCTTTTCACTTACACTTATACAAACTTCTGCTTACTTATATACTCATAAAAGGTTTCTTTTTAATTAATTTTTGTCTTGTCCCCTCTTAAATTCTCCATTTTCCTTGTGTTGTGGTGCTTTGGGGCCCTTCACATTTGTTTTTTTGTTCAAGATGATACTCCTTCGATGTAGTTAATGTGGTCGCCTTCATTGCTCATCTTTGTACAGTTAAATTTCAAGGTGGCTTGCACTGGTAGGGCATTCACTTAGACTTGCAGCTCCTGTCTGTGAAAGACAACCCTAAGGCCTTTGTCACCATTGCTTAGCGCAATGTAGTGTCCACCGTAGTAGCATTGTAGTCAGTCGTGAAAAACTGAAATACGGTAATCAATGATGGCAGCCAGGTTTTAGGTTTCCGTGGACGCATTAAACATATTTTCAATTCAGGTAAGCTGAATTTTAAAATTTGTTCATTCGATGAAATATTCTTTTTGTATAAGAGTACAAGTACACTAGAACCTTCTTGATATGATCTCATTTTGTATGATTTCTCTGCGCCAGTGTTCGCATCAAGAACGCAAAATGAGATCCAATGCAGTTACGCTTCTTTATTACTGGCTAATATGTTCCTGGAAAGCATGACTTTTCAGCACCAACATTCAGTACAGTAGAACTTCATTGACAGCATCCTGCTTCGTATGATTTCCTGGCTATAGCGTTTGCGTCGAGAATGTATAAAACAACCCAATACAGTTGCACTTGTCTTTTACCGGCCAATACGTTACCAGAAAACAGTCTTTTGGCATTAATGTTCAGTATATCGCCAAACTGCCATCGTATGATATGTTTTCTGGCGCTCGATTCCATGTGAACTAGAAAAGGTGCAATGCACTTGCGATTGAGAATGGTAGGCACCTGCAACGGCAGCTTCTCCATCTGTGCTTGCCGGCCCGTGTCGCACGAAAATGACGCCATGCACTTTGTTTCGAGTACCGGTACCAGAAAATCTCACAAGCACAGTGGTGCTTGCAGGTTGTCGCATATCACCATTAAGAGCTATCACCGCCAACCAGGCAGCGCAAAGTGACCGCCATGTTTTGTACTGCCGGCATTGTGGCGTCCTATTCCAGTGTTGCCCATCAACTATTTCGTTTCGGTTTTCCATCGCTGTCTTAAAATTGCAAAGCACATCCCAGACTGCTCGAGCTCCACTAGTTCGAAAGCGTGCTGTCTCATGTCACAGCGATTCTTGATGAATGGGCACATCAAATCTCCCACTGAAATGCTCTGCCCGAAGAAGCTGCTGACTCAAACCGCATTCAGAGTTTTCCAGAGTAGTCTGCTTTTTCTTGCATATTTTTCCAAACCGTATGAGCATGGTTCTACTGTGTATTTGAAAAGCAGTGCTGTTTATTCGGGCTTATTATAAGAATGGCAATGCAAAGCAAAAGTACAAGAAAGCAAACACGACAGTTTGCTTTCTTGGCCTTGTTTGCATTGCACAGTTGTTCTTATAATAATGAATCATTACCAACTATTCCGATTATCAGTCTTCTATATGGGCTCTATCCAAGAGAGCTATAGACTTGTTTGCATGGCTTCGTCTGTTCACTCTGCTCGTATATCAGGGCGAGGCAAGCGTAGGAGGGATTGAAGCAGTATTGGATGGAGCAGAGTGATTTGAAAGTCCAACGCTGGAAGGTAGAGGCAGTCAAACAAGAATAGGTAGCTTGCAGAACATTTGTCATGCAGTGAGCCTTAACTCAGCTGACTCACCTGGGTATTCTGATGATTAGATCTGCTGCAGCGTGCTGTGGTTTCTATGCGTGCATGTTGAGTTGAAGCAAAGGTTCTGTTTACTTTTTAACGTGGCATCCGCACAAGTGCCAAGAAATGCAAAAAAGAAACACATGCAAGAAATAAGAAAAGCTGAAAGAAACAATGTTGTCCTCTTCAATATCTTGATTCTTTGTCATCAAGTTTCAAGTACTTTTACCGAGTGACGATGACATTACTTCGAAATTTTTGATTTCACAATGATGTACCAACACTGGGGTTCCAGCACAACATTTTAAATATTGTATTTTGATCTTCATTTTCTGTTTTAATAATCAACCTATGGCCATAAATTTAGTGAAAATATAGTTTTCCAGAATACCGTATTTACTCGCGTAACGAACGCACTTTTCCCGAAATATATGCGTAAAGTTGGGGGTGCGTCTATTATGCGGGGTAAAATTTTAAACAATGTTTTTTTCCGCGGCCACCTTTAAAAAAGTCAGTTTTGCCTGAGATGCGAACCATCTATTGTGATAGCAAATGTGTAGACAGCTACACAAAGTAAGGATAGTAGTTATATTTGCCGTATAAACTTACTAACATTCGCTTCAATGCAAGCTCAACGGCAAGAACGCAGCACGCACAAAGGTATGAGCCGCCATTAACTCAGCCCCCGAAGCAGATCGCTTTGAAGATAGGGTGCGCTGCGGTCGCTCAATGGGCAGTTGCTGGCTGCCGGAGTAAAACGTCAAACACCCTTTCACTCCCTTCGCTCCCTCCAGTGCCATGCACACGACGGAAGACGGCATGTTTTCTTGCCGCCTTCCACTGTTGTACGCTGGAGATTGAGCCGCGATCCTCAGCGGCCCTCGGGCACGGTTGGGCAATACGCAGTTGCTGCCAGAGTACAATGCCCCCCTCCCCCCTTTTGCACGGCGGAAGACGGCGCGCGAGATTGAGCCAGGATCGTCGGCTTCCCTCGCGCACTTTTACTCACACCTACACCAAGCGACGCTCGGTGACAACGACGACGGCGAAAATGTCCACGTAGTTACTATCAAAATAAAAGTAGGGGACAAGGTATGATTTGCCGTCCAACAAGGTGTCGGATGCAATCGCGCTCGCCGAACGCCATATCAGATGTCAAATGGTACCATGTGTCTCCTACTTCACGGCAGCAAGTTCAGGGTGCGATTCTTATGCGAGAAAAAGAAAAAAGAACACACTTCATTATTGGAAAAGTGGGGACTGCATCCATTACGCGAGTACATCTATTATGCGAGAAAACACTGTACTTTATAAATCTAAACTGATTTATACAAAAATAGTCCTGTTGCATTTCACGTAATAGTGAGACCAGTGAATCAAGTGCAAGAATGAAAGTGCGGCATGAGCATGACTTTTTTTGCTTGTGCATGTTTTTGATGTGTGAATGCAGTGCAGTCATTTCACATCAATTCACATGGCTAAGGAAACTCGGTATAAATTTGCGGCACAATTATACTCAGTCTCCTGATGTATATGCAACACATTTTAAACATGATTATTTTCATTACTGCTCGTGGTCATGAAGTGTTGGGTATCTTAGTTGTCTTGGTCAGGACAATTCTTGTCTCTGTCCGCGTATCTTGCACTGTGCCCTCACTTTCTAAGATTAATTACCGTGGGATGAATGTACACTTGCTCTTTATAAAAGGCGCATCGAGTATGGTGCCTTGTTATGCATGGCAAGCAAACATTTTAGCTATTTGTTCCACCTGAAGGTTGCACGGGTTTGCATAAAAAGGCACGGACTTCATCTCCTGTGTCCTTGTCAGTCACACCTTGGTGCTCGTCTAATGAGTTGGTTTGCATTGGAGTTGAACCTTGTTTTAGTGAAGCAGCTGTAGGTGTCGTATTGAGCCACCATTATGCTGTCTGACATTTGTACAAATATAGATGCAAGGACTGGGTGAATTGCGCCTGTGCAAAAGACGCTGAAGCACAAGTGATGGCGAGATGTGGAAATAGGGCTTGGAAGTTATCAGACTCGAGCCCAACAGTAAGCGGTGCCAGATTCATCCTTGCATTTGTGGCTCCCTCACCACAGCTGCCATTGAAAATAAACAGGGGGCAGTTAAAGTTGAGCTTCAATGTCTTATGTGTAATAATCTGTTGTGTCAAGATGCATTGCCATCGTCCTGTGTCACTGCAGGACGAAGGCGTCTCTCAGAGATTTCCACTTGCAGCCGCTTCCTTGTGGGAACTAAACCCCTGTCTATGCTTGCAAATTTCCAGAGGGCCCAGGGCCAGAGTATCACATATCTGTTCATAATAATAAGGTTCAACTCTACTTACATAGTGGGGTGTTGCAAAGCTTTAATGCGAGATTCTGTTGAAATGCTCTGATATGCATAATGATAAACAAAACACACCTATGCATGGGACCATTATCCCTCCATTTCAAGTTGGTGCACTTGTATTTTTTTTCTCTCTTTTTCTTTAATTTTTTCCCCTTGTATATATTATTTGTGTTTCTTGTGATGAGACACTGAAAGCAACCTGCATGCGTGTCCTGCATTTTCTTTTACATTTCAGCGCACGTGACCTACCAGGAAAACACATAGTAATGTGTTCCTTTGTGACTTCCTTTCCTGTGCCTACTGCACAAACACACACACGCACGTGCAGTCTTGGGAGTCACACCTGATTTCGGTGCCTTTGCCGTCCACATACCATCTCTGCATCTCTCATCACATCAGCTTGCACCTAGCAAACGCGAAGCGGGGTTACTGCTTTCAGTATTTGTGGGATACCTTTTTTTTTTTTTCGTTTTGCTTCAGTTTGTATCTCGATTTTGTTTTCCAGATGTCATTTTTGCTTGCGTGTTTGTTGTTTGCGTTGCATCCTGCGTGCAGCACATTCCCACCTCAAGAATGTATTAGTGAAGGCAGCAGTTGTCACAATATTGCATTGCTACTACACCACCATTTTACTTTGCATATCATCTTGCCATAAATGTTCATTTGCATTGCATCCTGCCTGCGACGTTGACCCACCTTGAAAGCATACTGTCAGTAGTGCTGTGATGTTCACTCTTGTTGCTCTCTTGCTGCATCTGTTCTTTGTTTCCTTTGGCGCTCTTTGCACTGGTTCGTTTTGTCCCTTTCTCGTGTCACATTTCGGCATTGTGTTGTTGCTTTCGTTGCCCACTGTGGGGCCTATGTTGATGCATTTAGAGGGTTCACCTTGTTTGATGAACGCTTTAAGTTCTTGGATACACCCCTCTTGCTTTGTTTGGTTTGTTTAATCACGAACTGGGCTGATGCAAGTCGTTTATTATGGCCTTATACTTTCTTCTTTTTTTTTCTCTCGTCTTTTCCTGATATCTTGTGTTTTGATTGGGGTTCCTACTCAGCTGTAGGCACACCTACTTGTGTACTAACTTACGTTTTTGCTTTCGATGTGAGGTGAAATGCAGGTTAGCTTTTACTTTTGTTAGTGCTCAAGAATTTGAAGGTCAGACCAGACGTGATGAAATACTACTAAGGTGCTCATGGCTCAGTGTACTTCACACATTAAGATTTCTGCAGTGTTTTGATATGTTTCTTTTTTTGTGTGTGTGTTTCTTTGTGCGTGGTGTTGTAATAGCAACTTGTCTATTATGTTTTCTTTTGTTTTTGTTTCTCAGCCATGCATTTCATATGAAATCATATCTTTTTATGATTGGTAGCTGCCTCAGTACTTAACTGCCATTTCTTTTTTAGCCGTGTACGTTCCAGTACCCCACTTCATTATATGGCGTTCTAATCCTAGTGCTTTTATGTGAAAGCTAAGCTGATGCTTTAATTAATGTATTCTAAGTGACCATTGTATGTGCAATTGCGGAGTAGGGGGTCGCAATTTCTTTTTCTTTTTTCCCCCTAGTGTATTGTGGGGCCTGTGCAACACTACTATAAGTACCAAACTGCTGCTCAGACCACTCCATGGCTTTCTTATATAGATACATATATCCACGTATTTCATGCAAGTTTTACAAGCAAGAACGGGTGAAAATTAGAGCGCGCTACTTAGTATTTTATTTTTTTATTGCACATTTACACTTTTATGTTCTTAACGTTCTTACTTTGTGTGACAAGAGCAGCTAGACCTCTTGTTTCTTTTTTATTTTATTTGGACCTCTGCTTATGTTTCTGGATTTTCACAACAGCAGTTGTCTGTCAACTTATTCAGTGCATTCTTAATATTCTTGTTCATACTCAGGCGCACTTCTGTCCTACACTAATAATAGTCACCATCCGACATGAACTTTTTTGGTCCACTTCGAGTAGTTTACATTGTCCTCTTAGCCAAGCTTGCATTGACAGTAGCACAACCTATGTTCCATCCCTATTTAAAAATGTGTGCCCAATAAGCTTCACGCCTAATGAATAAGGTCTTGCGCTCGATCAATCAATCAAATTTTATTTCAATATCAAATGTACACTGTGTTGGATGGAAACAAAAAGCCATTCATCAGGCTTTACAAGGTCTGTGACCCCATACATGGCAAGCAGCAAAAGAAACATGTAAAACTAAAAGTTTAGTAATTAACAATGAAATGCACAGGAGTTGGATATTGCAATAATAGAAAGGCAAAAACCTAAGTTGGAATAAGTAAAGCATATCGAGTTAAATAACTAAATTATAAAACATAACTACATGCCTAAATTGATGCCGAATGTAACTGCTATCTACCGCGTGAAAGCAACAAAAATGGGCAATACGAAACAATGTAAATGCACTGTGAAGCAACAGCTTGGGAGCAATACATGCTATTTCTATCAACGCATTCATTGGTATGGAAACCCATAAAAATTCATATGATTCCACGTGACCATATGGGATTATTTGATTTAATTGGGGTGTTTTTTTTTTATAAGAGGTACACAAAGTATGCTTTAGGTCAACATTAAAGAGTACCAGGTACATGAAATTAATCAAGGCATGCCCCCCACCATTACACTACGCTTGCCTCAGCTTGTGAGTGGGTTTGCTGCATTAAATCACATTATTTATATTCCATTTTCCTTGTTTATTCTATTCTACTTGGTACTGTCCTCTTCTGTAACATTTGTACAGGCACAACATTATTGAGAAAGAAATCCAACCTGCAACGTCCTTGAATTGTAATTTTGTGTGTGTTGCCCACGGTACGAATATGTAATGTTTAAAAAGTACACATTGCATTAGCAAATTTTTCCCGGCTGTGTTCCTTCATGGCAGCACACTTTGCATTACCACAGAGCTCTCCAAGTATGGCGCAGCTTCAGTAATGAGTGCATTTATAAAATTGTTTTCTTCTTCTACGTTCCCCATATTTCTTTTTTTTTTTTTGCCATGCGCACTTATGTGCTGTTAATGGCAGGTTACAGGTGCGGAAATTATAAGCAAGCTTATTCTACAGTGGTGACTATTATCATTGTAGGACTGAAGCACTTCTTGGAAGGTGCAAGGTGTTTTTTGACAGCATGTAGCTGCTTTTGTCTTACAAGTGTGGCTGAGAGAGCTGGGGAGTACAGTAGAATGTTTTCGACGCACTTTGGGGAAAGAAAATAAAAAGTGATGAAGATGTCGGTCGTGCCACCAATAAACCTCTTCACAATATGTACCAGGTATTTTTTAAAAGACCATACAGAATTTCCAAAAATAGCCTGTGGTAGACAGCACAGTTCAAGTCTTTAAGCTGGATTTCTCGAAGAAGGACATCATTTGCACGAGAAATCAAAGTGTATAATCGACTTACTTAACAAACTGGTTTCATCCTGACGATTTTTTCCAAGGGATTTTTTTGCAACTCGCCAGCTACAATTCATTTGGGATGTGTCATAAAGGTGTTAGTTAAAAATTAATTAGTGATATATTGTTGATTACCTTATTATGAATTTTGACTTCTCATGCAAGTAATTTCCACTTCTTCAAGTAATTCAGCTCAGGCACAGGAGTTATGCTATCTACCGCAGTCAAATTAAAAAAAAAATATATATATAGGGCCTGAAAAAAAAAAGAAAGCACCTGGTACATCGTCCAAGAAAAAAATGTGGTCCTTATAAGGTACTTTTAATGTTGCCTTGCTTAATCACACGAATGAGGAATATTTCTACAGTGTCTACAATGTTCTACTGTAGTTCTCGGAGCATGGCCTCACAACGTTGGCATAAGATATGCTGCACTTTGAGTTCGTGCAAGTTTGTTGTGCTAATGTTTTGGTGTATTGTAATAACACTGTTGTGAATCATTTCTGTGTCCCCATTTAGTTGTTTGTCCCTCTTCCCATTTGTACTGTGTCTTTACTTTGGTTGTATTAACAAGCTATTTTTTGCTCAGGCTTGGTTGTGCAGGTTTAACATGGCATTTTGAAATGATAGGGCAGCGACATATCAAGCAAGCATTTTGCTTCAAACTGTCCTTTAATATAAGCAAGAAGGCATGTCATATGATTAGTAGTGATGGTTAATCATTATTCGTAATTTCGCTATAACTACTTTCTGTATTTTTTGCTTACTTGTGCTTACTGTCTTATTCTTAAAATTCACTGTTACGACTACAATAATGTGGCTACTGTTAGAAGAACTGGGTTTGCATCAGTACTGCAAATGTTTAAATATTAAAAACAGCCAATGGGTGTGCAATTGTGGATTGCTGTCTACATCTTATAGCGTATTTATGTATTGTTTAAATTATGGTGCCTACTTATATATAATTGAACAGTCCCAAACTTTTCTTACCATGCAGAAGACATTTCAACAAAGAGATCATTTCTGCATCGTTAACAGTGATGTTAGAATTCGGAGATTTGCATTGCACTGAGTAATAATTGGAAATAAAATTTGAGCTTTCAGTTCCGTACTGTGTGGCGGCAGTTCTATTAAGCACTTGGTAATTCGTTATCTGGCTTGCTTTTAGCTTAATGATATTTTCCACACAATCTCAATCTTAAAAGTTGCAGGAAGTGAGACAGAAAACTAGTAAGTTGTGCCCCCCACCGCCCCCCCCCTTTTTTTTTTGGCATATCGTACAGGCACTTGAAGCAAAACCTAGAATATGGAGTACTTTCTGCAGCCCACATTAAATTGCACGATGCAGCAAAATAGCTACTCATTGTCGGCTACGATTAAAATGCTGGTTGTTTCCCACTAGTTCGTTTCACATGCTTGTAAGTTGGCTAAGCACTTTTAAGTTGGCTAAGCACTTTTGAGCTCTAAATTTTCAGGCATCAGTAGTTGCCATGTGATCTTGAAGTTCTCTCTGTCAAATGCGATTGGCATTGTCATAGCTTCACCATCAAAGACAGTGGTGCATACAGGCCAGATGCCTCAAGGTGTCCATCCACTTCATGCATGTAAATTTTGTTTCCCATGACTACTATCAGTATTTTTGTGATATCTGCCTGCTTGTATGACCTTGCCCTAGACTTTCACGCCACTGCAGCTTTTATATGTTTTAAGCGCCAATGACCCGGTCACATTTGTGCATGTCCGTCTACTAACAAGGAGGTTACCTTTGTAGCTTTGCACTTTGTTTTACTTTAGTGATTGTGGTTATGACTTGTGATGGCACATTCTTAAAAGTGCCGTCAAGTCCTTTGCTAGAAAAAGTAGTCATGACAATGGTTAACCATCATACAGTACGACCTTGAGCTGTTCTGATTTCTAAACAGTTACCAAGGGTAAGGTTCCTGCCATGTCTGGTGTGATACAAATAAGTGCTGCACTTGGCATAGTATTCTTCTCATGCATTGCATCATATATATGAAATTAAAAATACAGCAGCTTTCATGATCAGGGAAGCAATTGAGCCTAACGTTGATTTTAGTTCGTTTGCACAGTATGATACTTATTAACAGATGAACAGTGGAGTGATCTTTTGAAAAAACTTGCCATTTAATACAATTATCATAGTTTCATATTAACTTCAGTGAGACAAAATGAAAGTGAAGCAAAGTGCAGCTCTTGTAGACCGAGTGAGTGTTTTCTGATGGCTGTGATTGTGTGTGAAAGGCTAATGTGATTAATAAAGACCCATCCATTTTTATGACTGTGAACATAATTTGGTTTCTGTGGGACAGATTTGCAGCATTAATTAAGACTTTGTGTCGCTACTGCATTCCTTCCAAGATTCCTTCCAACAGAGCAAGAAAACTCGTGCTGTTGTAAAAGGGGAAAAAAGATGGACATACCCATTGGTTATTAAAGATATGCACAAAAATGCCGTGATCATCTGTCATTCAAGTTACAGTTGGAAGTGTTCATGGGCGAGTTGGGTTAATCCGCTCTCACAGTAGGCCTAATATGTACGTGCCAACTTTTCTGATTTTATTATAAAATGTGCGATTGCTAGCGCTTGTTTATGGTAGTTGTATTGGCCCTGTGCCTTAAGGATTCTTCCATAGCATTCATTGAATAGCAAAGTTTATTCCAGAAGATTACAAGATACAGTTGCTGACCAATTTTGCATTGCCAGGTTTTTTTCGGCCTGTTAGTTATACGGACCTATCCATGTAACAGCACCAAATTATAGAACAAATGTGTAATAGCAACCAAACTTCCTTTACTTTAGTACCCAAACACCCTGTGAAATCCAAATCGGCCCACTGCAAATTGGGAACGAGCACGATGCTAAAATTAGACCGTAATAGCCCCACTAACTGGGGCATCAGTTATGCATGTAAGTTTTCTAATCTTTAACGAAATGGAAGTTCATTATATTCAGAGCATAAGTGTCAATGAGAAAAACTTTGGACATCTTGAAAAATTCCCATTCCAGCTTTCTATCACTGTAGCGGCGTTTTTCCATCCAGTTCTTGGGATATCTTGGGATGGGAAAATGGCGCCGGGGAAGCTCACTTGGTGAGAGTATCGCACATGTAATGTGAAGACTCGAATTTGTATCCTACCTGTGGCCATTTGACTTTTCATCCAATTTTATTTCCATTTATTTATAATTTTTTTAATTCAGTCAAAAACTACAAATAATTTCCCCTATGCTGTCTTTTGTGTCATTGTTGGCTTCTCATGATATGACTAATAAAAAATAACCAACCCTTCCCTTACCGGAAAATGGGGCAAGCGAAGCTCGTCCTGCGTGCACCTGACCTTCGTCATGGTTAGGTAACCCACAGGTAACGGTGCCGGATTGCTTCGGCCTCCCGCACCCCCAGCTTGGTATCTTCTCATTGCTGTCAGATTGCGTGGGCTCGGGCGGCTCTAACGTCTGGATCGGCGTGCCGACGGCAAGCCCTTTCACGGGCAAGTTCTCGCTGCCGCTCGTCGAAGGCTCCCTCGGGGAACACACAACGCGTGGCCGTCTCACCCATTTCTGAAACTAAACTGAACGGAAACGAAGCCGGCGCATGATATGGCTATAACAGCTGTACAGGTGGTGGTGGTGGTGGTAAACAAGTTTTATTGATGAGAAGGTCAATAGTAAAAAAATAGCGTGGGCGGCCTTCAGGCTGCCGGCTGTGGCATCCAGGCCATGCCTAGTCGCGACGTCCTCCGCCCAGTTCACCAGCCGAAGTTGGAGATCGGGCTCGTTGCTGGACAAAGCAGCCTCCCACTGCTGCGGACTGGTTAAGTGCCAAGAGGCAGGGGGCAAGTGTCAAGCGGCGGGCCGGCGAGTGCGTCACGCTCCCAGGGTGTTGGAGGTCAAGACGTGCGGGAGTAAGATAGGTATGAGCCTGAAGGTGGCGCCACAAGTGTTGGTGCTGGGAAAGGGATTGGTGCGGAGGGGGGGGAAGGTGAGACGGGAGAGGCGATAGTGCAACGTGATATCGCGGTACGTGAGGAGCGCGTCGCGCGTATCCATTCCCGGTGGGGGCGGGCTTGCTCGGTCAGTCGAATCTTGAGCGATAGAATTGGCCGCGCCGTTACCAGGATGGGCCGCGTGAGCGGGCACCCAGATGATTTGGATGGGGCGAGAGGGAACGGTATCGGAACGCAAGATAGCGATGGCCGGGTGTGCCACCCGTCCAACCACGTAGTTGTAGACTGCAGGTTTGGAGTCGCTGGAGATGTACTTCGCGGAGGTTTGCGTGATGGCAAGGGCAATAGCTGCCTCCTCGGCCTCGCCGGAGGTAGAAGTGTAGACTGAGGCAGTAAGGGTGGGTCGGAGAGAATTGTCAGTGACGGCAAGGGCATGTGCTGGGTAGCGGCGGTACGGGGCAGGATCCACGTACGGCGTCCTGTCGTTCGTACTGACGCCAGGGCGCGGAGGCTCGCGCTGCTCTACGGGAGGTGATTAATGGTTGGGGGGGGGGGGGGTGGAGACATGAGAAGGGATGGGCAGTGATGTGGGAAGAGAAATAAGAGGGGTGAGGTTAAGGGTAGAGAGATGTGCGTGACCAGGGCGGGTGCGGGAGAGACGGAGGAGCTGGGCCGTGCGATGGGCCTCCGTCAGCTCCGTAAGGGAGTTGCGCACGCCCATTGACAGTGACAGAGCCGTCGAGGTAGATGTGGGAAGGGACAGGGCTGACTTATACGCCTGGCGAATAAGGCTGTTGACTTTGTCTTCCTTGGTACGAGAAAGGTAGAAATACGGAAGAGAGCAAAGGCCTGGACCAGCGGCGGAGGTCGTGTTCGCGCATGCCGTGGTGACGGTTTGCAATGCGGCGTATGAGGCGGACAGTGTGGTGTACAGTGTTTGTGAGTCGAGTGATGAGGGTGGTGTGCATGCCATTGGACTGAAGAGTACGAAGATGCGGAGGGTAGAGACAAGAGGAAGGGGTGTGTGTGCTGTCAAGTGAGACGGTGAGGGGAGAAGGCCACAGGGGGCCATCGCCCAGGCCGAAGGAGCGAAAGATCCGATTTGGTTGGGGAGCAGCTCAGCCCAGGCGTGAGTCGCCACCGCCTCCACACCTGCCTGTAGAGTGGTCTCCGTGTCGCCAAGATTGCCGGTGGTCATCCAGATGGGGATGTCATCGGCGTAGAAAGCATGAGACAGAGCTGGGATAACGCGTAGAGCACGTGCTAGCGGGAAGGATGGTGATGTTGAATAAAAAGGGACAAAACAGAGCCATGGGGGGGGGGGGGGGGCGGTTACCCCTGTTGACAAGGGAGAAGGAAGGAGAAGAAAGTGGGCCGTATGAGATTTCGGCTGTGCGGTGGGCGAGGAACGCTGTGACGTAAGCATGGACACGGGGTCCGACATGGAGGGAAGAGAGAGCGTCCACAATGGCGTTGTAGTGTAGTATGTTGTCGAAGGCTTTGGTAAGGTCCAGCGCCAGGATAGCTCGAGTGCGTTTGTAGTGGGAGAGGTGTAGGACATCCTCGGAAAGTTGGAACATGACATCCTGGGTGGACAACTGGGGACGAAAACCGAACATGGAGTCCGGATGTGTCATGATCATCCAGATAGGTCTGGAGGTGGGCCAGGATGACATGCTCGAACAGCTTGCCGAGACAGGAGTTGAGAAAGATGGGGCGGAGGTGTTCGATAGCAATAGGTTTGTTGGGTTTGAGGATGAATGAGACACGTGCATGGGTACAGGAGGAAGAGTACCAGCCTGCCAATGTGTATTGAGGAGGTCAGTAAGGGCTGCGAGGGATGGAGTATCTAGGTTTCAGAGTGCCTTGTTAGTGATGCAGTGCGCCCCTGGGGCCGAGGTGGTGCAAAGTGTGAGTAGCGCCGCACGAACCTCGCCCACGGGGACGTCCGCCTCAAGATCGGGGTTTGGGGAGCCGTAGTAGGTGGGAAGAGGAGTGGGAAGGTCAGTGCAGAGATAGTGGTCCCGGAGGACCGCCAGGAAGTCAGTATCGGTGAGGGGAGGAATGAAGGAGATAGGAAATATCCTTGCGCTGCGAAGCTTTGGTGTGTGTAGGGTCAAGTAGCACCCTGAGAAGCGACCACGTGTCGCGGAGGCTTAGGTTGCCTGCCGTGCGGTCGCAGGTCTGGCCCCACTGTTGTCTAAGGAGAGAGGCGCAGTGCTCCTCCATGTCCAAAGCGAGTCGGGCCAAACGGAGGCGCAGACAGCGATTGTATTTCTGAGCCTGCCACCGGCGGTGGACAGCGTGATAGGCCTCCCAAAGGTGCAGCAGACGGCTGTCTGCCGTAGTGGAGTGTGGTGCTGTAGGGAGTGTGGATGTGGCAGTGCGGACGTCCGCCAAAAAGGTCTCGATCCAGACAGAGAGATCGGTGATAGGAACAGAAGAGGAAGTAGAAAGACAAGTGGAGTGGAAGCGGTCCCAGTCAACTATATAGGTCAGTGAGTAGAGGCGCGAGCAAGGGAGGGGAGTGGGAAAGTTGTGCAGAGGACGTAGTGATCGCTACCGAGGTCGGGGGCTCGACTGGCTTGTGGGCCTAGCCGCAGCGGTGACAGAGGGCGGACTTGGGCTTGGTGCAGACATCCGCGTGGTGGCCATGAGCCCAGCAGTTCGTGCAGGCCCTGGTTCTCGGGCGGAACGGGTGGCAGCGGTAGACCCTGCAGTTGAAGACGATGGTGGAGAGGAGGCTAGAAGCGCCGACGAAAGTGATGAGGATAGATTTGGAGGTCCCCATCTGGCGTGTGTCAGTGATGGCCTAGGGGGTGTTCACATACATGGGTTGGAGATCTTGGACGATCTCGTCCTGGGTTTGGGAGTCCACGGCGTTGTATATGATGCCGCGGAGGGCGTTGTCGAGGGCGGCCATGTAGGCACGCAGGGGGTAAGAGATGGCACCTAGGTGGAGTTCCCACGCGGCTCAGATGGGGTGCTGACAGTAAGGGAGTTGTACGGATTTATCCGTACACGATCGGCGTTGCGGGTGGTGGCGTAGTCGATGGTGGCATGAGTGCAGAGGATTTGGAGCAGGGCTCCGTTAGTAGTAGTGCGGAGGTCAAGAGCTCCAGGTCTGAAGACGATCTTGAAGTCCTCTGCTGGGAGCCGAAGAAGGGGAGCGTGATGACTGAGAGTGGTAGTGCAGGGGGTCTTGGATGGTGGCGAGGCAGGCGGTGGCGAGACGGTGGGCTGGTGGGCCGCGGCTGCACGGTGTGCTTTCACGGCACCGATCCACAGTGAGTCGGCTTCAAGCTCGGC
This sequence comes from Dermacentor variabilis, assembly GCF_050947875.1. Lineage (NCBI taxonomy): Eukaryota > Metazoa > Arthropoda > Arachnida > Ixodida > Ixodidae > Dermacentor > Dermacentor variabilis. The sequence continues at coordinate 101,136,086 of NC_134571.1, forward strand.
AGGGCTGATGGAGACATCTATGACTTGATATTCCATGTCGGCGGCTTGCAGGGCTGTGAACGGTATCGGCGTAGGCGGCGAAACCGGGAGGCGTCGACAGCAGGCGTTGTGCGGAACGTAGCTCCCGCGCAGGCAAGAGTCCGATTCAAAAAGGCGGTCGGTGGGAAACGGCGAGAAGGCCGCTTCCCATATGACTCCCGGTGATAGCGGCCCGGGCAAGGGTGGTCGGTGAAGGTCGCGTCGTCTCGGTGGTTGCGGAGCGCGCCGCCGACATGTCTGTTCACTTCGGCTGACTGATTGGAACTCTTGGCGCAACAAGGAACCCGGTGCAAGTACCGCTGGATGGACGCGCCGAAGGCGAGACCTTTCACAGGCGAGTTCTCGCCGCTGCTCGTCGAAGGCTGCCTGTTCCTCGATGGAACGCACACCGCGAGGCCGTCCCATCCGTTTCCTGAGCCTGAACTGAACAGAAACGAAGCCGGCGCAGCGCGCGCGAAACGCTTTCCTGCCCGAAACAGCTGTGATTGATTGCGCGCGTGCCGTGAGCGCGCGCGCCTATGCAGCTGGAATCCTTGCTGATGACTCGCGCTCCGGCGCCAGCGCAGCTGTCAATTCATCAAGCCGCCCTTTCCCGCAGCTGCTCTGCTCTGGGAGCAACTGGGTTTTATTGCGTGACCACGACAACGCCACCAAAACTTGTGAGCCAATACAAGCTTCGCTTGAATAATAAAAATCAGGCCCCTCAGCTTCCTTTCTTCTCGTTCATTACATAGCGAGAGTCAGAATTCGGCAGCTTTGTTGCCTTCAGGTAGCATGTGTGGCTTTACTGACCAGTTGCCTTCGCCCAAAAAGTTCACGTACTAGATTACGGCTGCAGAACGAGTGGATTCACGTACTAGGTGACGGCTGCAGAATGAGTGGATGTTCTACATCCGCTCATTCTACATTGTCATGATTTGACTAAAAAAATCGGGCCACTCGGTTTCCTTTCTTCTGGTTCATATACAGGGTGTCCCAGCTAATTTTAGCCACAGTTTAACAATATGCAAATGTCATGTTGCTAGACAGAGCAAAGGTAACGTTGTTTACCGTCGCCTGGAGATACTCAAGCTATTTTTTTCATCCCGCCTAATTAGATAATTAGTCTTATCTAATTAAGTCACTTCTAAAATATTATGATTAGATGAAAAGTGTCAATGGGAAAATTGTAGAGCGACATGAACACCTCCAGGTATTGGCGGCGAGGAGTTACGCAGTCGCCATCTATCGGTAGCGCCTCGCTGGCGTAGTATGAGGGATCACGCGGCACGCTCCTCATAGGTTTTGCTGTCAGCGCTCACTGAAAAACCACGCGGGAGCTCTCCTGGACATTTCTGTAAGTACTTTCGAAACGAGAGAAGGTTTTTACTGTTTAAATAACAATCTTGGGCAAACTGAATGCACAGAATCGTTTACAGACGCTATCTCTTTGCCGAATACGTACAGTGAACGCCACTGCGCGCGGTCGCCGCGATGGAGTCTCCCGAACCGGCTTCTTGCGTGAAAGGTAGGCAAACGCTGAGAGCAAACGATGTGAAATATGTTCTTATAGTGTTTGCATAGCTAAATGGGGCGTAATAGAATGAAGCCTCAATGCAGCGATCGCACAGGTTAGCAGCGATCGACTGCGCGTCTGCATGCTTGTCCGCGCACTGTTTCGCTTTCGCCGCGTGCGCATTTTCGCACCGTGCCATGAGCTTTAGGCCGCATAATATGAGCATTTGGCAGTATACAAGCAACCATTGTTGTGTGGGCGCTATCGGAGCTGTTCAAAAATAATTTCATTGTAGAGACCTCGACGCCTACGGGGACTGTGATGTGCCGTCGCGACGATTCAATCTTTTTTTTTTTTCTAAATTCTTGGACGTTTCAATATTATTTCTCGAGTTGCGTCGCACTGTATGTTTATCGGTGTTCTCAGCGTGCGATTTCCCGCTGCTTCTTTTTTTTTTTTGTAATCCAGTGCATTAATTCATAACACAAACACAAACGTCATGTCATGCTTCTTTTATGCGCTTCTTACCGCTCCCTTTCCACTCCAGTGAACTTGCCAGTATCTATAGCATCGACAAGTTCATAGACCAAACCGTCATGACATTAGTCGGGCAGCGGACTCGGGCGAGCGTCTCAGTGCGCGTTTTCCGAACATCGCAGTCCCAGCGCCGTAGCAGAAATCTTCCTCGCGTCTGTGCTTGCTGCATACCCGAGTTGTAGCCGATGGCTGTCTGCCGGTTTTATGTTTCGCGAGCCAAGCTTCACGCAGCTTCTTGTCCTGCGGCTACGTATGAAGGCTGACACCGGGCTCCGTTGCGTACGTCCGGCTCTGCGGCACCGAGCAGTAGCCTACCATGTTGCGCGCCTTCAAAGGCAGCCACTACCTATTGTAGTGCTGTCAATCCTTGTAACGGACGTACTCGAAGCGGGAAAATCTCGCCACTAAATGAGGACCGCAGCGTACGAGGGAATTTAAACTCGTTTTCAGCTCGCTTCGGCGCTCCCGAAGCAGCCGACGCGGCCGCTATGTCCACGTGATACCTAATAGCACGTCACGCCGACGGTGGCGCCTGCTTTTCCAGTGGTGGAGCTCGAGGCCAATAGCTGTATGTTCCTCAATACGTGCTACATAAAAGTGTTCTTCCGAGCGTGAAAGCCGCTTTCAAATATGCGCAAATTGCCTCGAGTGGCCAGTCTCGCGGCAATTTTGCGTACATTTGCGGGCTTCTTTCGCGCTCGGAAAAACTTTTATGTAGCTCGTATTGAGCAAGAAAAATCTGTACTGGGAGTTTATCGTGCCGCTCTACAATTCTCTCTCTCTCTCTCATTATATATATATATATATATATATATATATATATATATATATATATATATATATATATATATATACCCGCAGTGAGCTTATGTGGTAGATGTCCAGAATCATACTATTTATCGTCATATGTCGCCTAAGTGTGCTGCAACTTGCGCAGCTCGTGACAGGCAGTGGAGCACGTTTGTGCAAGCCCACATGCCTTGCCCCTCCTCGTGACGCATAATTTTTCCAGCGAGTGCATGCTCCAGAATATTCGAGCTCAACATTTGGCACCCCTTGTTCACATTGACGCGAGGATGACCCGCGCAGACTGGCGATAAGCGAATAAACGCGGAAACTAACATATTTCCAAGGTGTTCTTGGTAATGATGTCGCCTGGCATCGGCGCGTTCGCCTGGCTTAGCGCACTCCATGCTTGAACATTTTACGGAGAACTGGTGCGGGCATTGTCGGACGATCACTTTCGTAAATATGATCACTGTCACGAGATTTCGCGTGACTCGGCACCCTGAGCGTTGTCATCTACGGGCGATAGAGTTCCTGGCACTGTGCGAGGAGCGCTATCGGTTGTAGGTGTCGATGTGTCCGCTTCCGAATCATGTGAAATCACGCCAAAGTGACCGTATCCCCGAATGTGACCGGACGCCAACCACTAAGAATGATAGACTGGGTGACTAACCAGTACTGAACCCGTTTGGCTACCCCTATAACCCCAGCCGGTGTGAGTTCCATAATATACAGTTAGCCGATTATCTCGGATGGTCTTCGTAGCAATGCGGCCCCGACAACAGCTTGTACATCGCGTTGTTTCGGGGGAGGCCCACGCCGCGAATAAGCGCGAAATACGCTCATGTAGTTGTAGAGCTGAGGCGTCGTTGCGATATACTGCGCCTATCTACGTCCGCCTGCCTACGTCGCATTCATTTACATCTGTTTTTACCTCTGAGAGCTCCAGAAAGATGCTTACGTCATGGCTCCGTTGACGTAGGCATCTTTTTATTATATAGTCCCATGAAATAAATCTTATGAAAATTGTCTCTTAAGAAATAATGCAGGCCGAGCGAGAATTTTCATGATATATATATATATATATATATATATATATATATATATATATATATATATATATATATATATATATATGTACAGCAAATTACTAGACAGTTTGTCTAAAAAAATTCAATACTGATTAGTTAACGTATTCATAATGACTAATTATTTTTTCCAATTAATGTTAGCGCCTGCGGATTGTGCCTACCTGGTTACATAAGGCTGCACGAAGATGACGTGCCTTGCTACATAGCCTTTTTTTTCTATCTCTCTCTTTGGAGAAAACCTGTACTCTGAATGTACTGTAGGGTGCCTCAAATAATTAAGGCGGATAAGAAATAGCCATGGCCAGCAGGAATGCGGAATCAACGAAGGTATACGTATATGTTGAAGGTCAGTGGCCACGCACATTTACTCGTCTGTGTTTTCCATGTCGTGCTGTGTGGGTAATAGCGACGGACGGTGAACAAGCCCAATTTTACGTGTTGCGGAACTAAACCGCCCAGTTGTCTGCTTTGCCATTAGGCGGTACAAACAAATTAAAGAGCGTAACACTCGACGAAGAAACGAATATGAGCACGCCACAAAGCTATGAAGAGATATGTCGTGGCTCCGCGTAATTGCGTAAAGAGGAAACTTCTTTTTTTTTTTTAAATTACAAGCGGCGGCTATAGATGGTGCGAGAGAGAGTAAAACATCTTTATTAATAATATTTGAATGGCGAGAGCAGTGTGAGAGGAACCCTCTGTCCAGGGTCCTTAAGATGATTCCGACGATGTTTCGAGCCCGTTGTATCACAGCTCGGAGGACCTCGGGAGGTCCGTCGCGGAGGGCATCGTCCCACAGCTCTTTGTTGCGTAGGGGGTAAAGGAGAGTTGGCAAGGGAGGAAAGAGGTTTGCAGTGCACTCAATCGTGACGTGGAAGATTGTGGGTGAGCTTCCACAGCCAGGGCAACGATCTGCATAACACTGTGGGTAGAATTTATTGAGAGAGACAAGATTTGGAAAAGTTGCTGTTTGTAACTGGCGTAATGCCACTGCATCCTCCCGCGAGAAGGACGGCGGTGGTGCGGCGTGGGTGCGACGAATGCGTGTATAATGACGGAGTATGTCTTTGTAACGGAGCAAGGGAGCACTCTGAACTAGTCGCCTCACCACGCCGAGTCGCCCGGAGGGAAATTTTTCGGGCAACCGCATGTGCGCGTTCGTTACCCGGCAGCGAGGTATGACCAGGGGTCCAGAGTAAGTGGATGCGGGGAGGTGTGGTTGGTGTATTTTGCGGGATCTGTTTGAGAATTTGGTGCGCCGCTCTCGGGATGCCATGTCCTGATAGGAACGCCCGGCATGTTGCGTATATATTGTGTATATTGATGTGTATATTTGATGTCTGTTGATATATTTGATATATGTTGATATATTTGATGTTGTTTGACATATTGATGCCTGTTGCGAGTTCATCAATATATACACTTCCTCAGGAACACGGATGGCGTACCGAATTGCAAGAGCAACACCGAGAATTTCTCCATAAGCGGCATTTGTTCCGCGCATCGCAGCGGAGTCTCTCAGGGATTCGGTGCCATCCAAAACTACCGAGGTATAGCCCTCTTGAGTGCATGATGTGTCCGTGTATAAAATATGTGTTTCCGGGTTGTTTGCAAGCATGCGGCCAATGTATCGTACACGGGCTTTGCGCCGCCCTTTGTCATGCTCGGGGTGCATATTACGTGGCAATGGATGAATACTTACTGCTTGGCGTATCGCTGACGAGAAGATCGTTGGACGGGTTTCAGACTCAAGGGGTGGGACAGAGTATCCTAGCCGTGTGAGAAGATGGCGGCCAGTAGGAGTGAGTAGGAGGCGCTGGCGATGGCTGACCCAATGTGCCTCTAGCAGCTCGCCTAGTGTGTTATGTGTCCCTAAGCTAAGGAGACGGCGTGTGGAAGTATGATTCGGGAGGCCATGGGCCAGCTTCGTCGCTTTGCGAATCATTGCGTCTATGTGAAGTTGTTGCGCTTGGGTCAACCGCTGAAATGGGAAATGGTATGTAAGGCGGCTGATCACGCATGCCTCCATCAAGCGCAGCAGGTCCTCTTCTCGAAGGCCCGAGTGCCTGTTGGAGACCCTCCGGATCATGGCCAGAATTTGCTCAATCTGTCTGGACAGAAGGGAAACAGTGTAGTTTGACCTGCCATCCGCTTGGACGTGTAGGCCGAGGATACGAGCACGATTAACCTGTGGTATCGGTGTGCCATCCGCGTGCACAGTGATAGGGGGAGTAGAGGAACGGCTCCGGGGGCGAATGATTATGAGCTCCGACTTTTCCGGAGCACATCTTAAGCTGCATTTTCTCGCGTATAGGGAAACTGTATCGACTGCTTGCTGCAGTCGGTCCTGGATGGCTCCGTCGGAACCCCGTGTCGACCAGATAGTAATGTCGTCCGCATAAATAGCGTGGGCGACATCAGGGGTCTGGTCGAGTAGCCGGGGGAGCCCTGCGAGCGCGATATTGAATAGAGTAGGGGAAAGAACTGAGCCCTGGGGTGTCCCACGTCCTACAAGGCGAATCGTACCGGATCGATGCGGTCTCATTCCTACGGTGGCTGTGCGATCTCGAAGAAATGCGCGGATATAGTTGTACATACGAATTCCACAGTGTGAATGTGTAACATTGCGAAGGATGAGGTCATGTTCAACATGATCGAATGCCCCTTTTAGGCCTAAGGCGATGAGTGCTCTCGTTTGGGCGGACGACGGAGGTCCTGTGACTTCCTCCTGCAAAGCCCATCTTTGGCAGACAGATGAGCCCGATATCCGAATTGTGAGTTAGAAAAGAATGATTTTTCTTCGAGGAAGGGCTGCAGACGCCGCAAGAGTACATGCTCCATGAGCATACCAATGCAGGATGTTAGGGAGATGAGTCGTAAGTTTTCAACCTTAACAGGCTTGCCCGGTTTGGGGATCAGTGTGATGTCGGCGTGTCGCCATGCTTGGGGAAGCATGCCCTTGCGCCAGCAATCATTGAAGATATAGGTGAGGTGGTTAATATCCGCGTCACTGAGGTTACGAAGGGTGGCGAATCGGATGTGGTCGGCTCCCGGTGCCGTGTTGCGGCGTAGATCTTGTAGGACCACCCGCACCTCGTCAGATGTGATGCCTGCATCGAGCAATTCGTTCGCCTCGCCTACATAAGGATAGTCAGGGTACTGCGGCGGCGGGTCTGTGGGTATGAAATGCTTCTCTAGCTCTCTGAGGAGTGTCGAGACATCGTCCCTGTACTCGTGCATTAGTATGTGCAGCTGTTGAAATGTTTTTCCCTTTGTTGTGGTGGGATCTGTGAGTGAGCGAAGAATCGACCACGTTTTTGCTGTGCTCAATGTGCCTGAGAGGCGATCGCAAAATCCTCGCCTGTTATTCCTCGTAAGGATCTCTGCATACTCCTGAGATTCCCGTGTAATTTGATCTATACGTTTCCTAAGTTTGCGGTTGAGGCGTTGTCGTTTCCATCGTCGTGTCAACCCTCTGCGGGCGTTCCAAAGATGAAGTAAATGCGGGTCTATGTCTGGTTTCTCGGTTGTGGTGCGCAGTGTGCTCGTGGTGGCCTCTAGATCTTGTGCGAGAGAGTCAAGCCAGCGTTCGTACCCTTGGCGCTCAGGTGGGTCCTGGTGACGTTCCCTGAATTTCGCCCAATCCGTTATACGCACATTTCGGTCGGGCCTGCGCGCACCCCGTAATGACAAGGTGGTCGCCACAATGTAGTGGTCACTACCAAGGTACTCCTTTAAAGACCCGTGCGCAACGACTGAGCCAGTATTGCGAACGAAGGTAAGGTCAGGGCAGGTGTCACGAGATACGCTGTTGCCCATCCGAGTGGGGTGCTCTGGGTCGGTAAGCAGTGTGTATCTCATGTTACAGATGGCATTCCATAAGCGGGTCCCTTTAGCCTGCGATTTAACGTAACCCCATGCAGTATGCGGTGCGTTAAAGTCGCCGGTCACCACACAAACCCGTCCAAACCTACGAAATTCTGTTAGTAGGTGCTGCAAACAGTGCGTTCGCGAACGGGGGGAACTGTATGCATTGAGTATAAACAGACTCTCGCTGCGTTTACCTTGCGTAATTATTTCCAATATTTGGTGAGGAATGTCAATGTTAGTGGTATGCAGGCGACATGTAACATGTTTCGAAACTAAGGCTCCCACAAGAGGAGAGACACCCGAGAGCGTGCTGTAGCCGGATAAAGAAGGGGTGCAATTGACTTCCTGTAAGAGGATGACAACTGGAGGGTTCGTGGATGTGGCGATATACTGCTGTAGGGAACCTCGTTTTCGGCGGAATCCCCTACGATTCCACTACCACACCACTAGTTGCTCCGTGCTACGCGGCGCCATTATCATCGCGAGAGGAAGCAGGCGGTCGTGCATAGGGATGCGGGCGCTGGGTGCCCACATTTGAAGGTTGCGGCCGAGAGCCTTGGTCGGAAAGCGCGCTTTCGTTGTTACCGCTAAGCTCAGGAACTTGCGTGCGTGCGAAAGTGCACTCTATACATGATTTCACTTGCTCCGTAATCCCTATTTGAAGGGCCTCCATTTGACGTTCTATCCTGTTCAGAGCCGCCTGCATACTAGTGCTCATGTCTGCCACCAGCGCGTCCATTTGTTTTTGCAGGCGCTCACAGCGCGCCTCCATGTCACGACGTAGGCGGGCTATTTCTATTAGAGGATCGGGATTTGATAATGAATTGGTAATAGGGGAAGGGGTAGGGAGAGATTTACGGGGCGGAGCGAGCTGTGGGGGACCCTCCGCCCGACCTACCTCCCGAGGCGCCTCCATTGCTGTTTTCTTCTCCGGGGTCCGCTGCACCCCTGAAGGGACCAGGGTCACTTTGGCTGGGGCGTTGGTCTGCAGGGCCTTCTTGTAGGGTTGTTGGGAAGATGGAGAAGGAGGGCGCCTCTCTGGGAGGCGCACCGATGCCTCGCGGGATCGGGACCGAGACTTGGAGCGGGTCCGGAACTTGCGACGGGATCTCGAACGGGTCTCCGACCGGTCTTGTCTGGTCTCCTTCGTTGGGGCGCGCGACGTTCGGGTGTCCGCCGTATCTGTGGTAGTGGTCGGGTCGCTGGAAGGTTGAAGTTCACGCTGCTCTTTCCCGAGAGCTTTCCGCACCCAAGCTTTGTTCAGTGTCTGCCTAGCACGCCGCGGGCAGTCTGGATCCGCTGTAGGGTGGGTCCCGTCACAGGATCTGCAGTGTGGGGTGCACGGATGTGACGGGGTGGGGTTGTCAGTCCCGCACGTCTCGCAAATGACCATGTGCGGCGTAGGACAGTAATCAGCCCAATGGCTGATTTGGTTTGACCCATCATTCGTGCTTGAAGTATTTGAGTTCCAGGAGCCAAAAGCTCATCCACTAACTTGGAAGACGGTGTACCGGGCAAAAGACCATGAACAATTCCCTTGCATGAGTTGTCTGGGGCCGCAATATATGTTGTGATGGGATAGACTCGCTGACCATGGTTCAGCTCCCTCACCTTGTACAATGCGTTGGCTACGTGTGACTGGGGTGTGCTGATGATTGCCAAGTTCTGCTGAGGTCGCAGTCGGAATATGATGTCCTGACGATCGTCGGTGGTCAAGCCGGCTGCACTCCATAGAGCACTGGCGTGTTCTGGGCGCGTCCACTTATCGAGGCAAATTCCTCCGTGAGGCCGCAGAATTATCTTTTCATCGTGCAAAGGAAGCTGAGGCAGGTTCAGATTCCGACTGCGCTTGCGTACGGTAGGTTGGAAGGCGTCCGGAATGCCCAAGATGTTCTCGGAGTGTTGCATCTTAGCGTGCGTTTGACGGATGCGTCGCTTATGTATGACTGTCTTCCAACAGCCACCTGTGTCGTCGTCAGTTCTGTCGTCGTAAATGTTCGGGGTAGCATCTTCCTCCATCCTTTCCCCGGTCGGAGTGTCTACCTCTCGTTGTTGGAAGGGAAAATTGGCGACGATGGGGGATCGGTAGCCACCCCCGCGGTATCCACCTCGGGCGTCTTCGTTGTTGTCGAGGAACGCGCGGCGGGGTTCTCCGTGGCCGATTGCGTCTTCTGCTCGTTGGAAAATGACGTTGCGGTAGATAAATGCTCCATCGAAACAGAGCGGTGAATTGGCCGAAGGCCCTTTGCACGCCCGTTTAGAACATGGGCCTCAGAAGAGCTGGTCGCTTGGCGTTCTTGGTTCATGGTGTAGAAAACACGCCAAGGCAGCTATGGCCCCGGCAGGGGCAGCCGCGTTGGAACTGCTTCAGCTAGATGTGCGAACACTTCACGGAAACAATTAATCTCCTGTTGTTGATGTATGGTGCCCAAGTGAAATGAAACAGTGAATAATTTAGCACTGCGATTAGCTGCCAACTGCAGAAAGAAACGACAGCACTTTTCCCGTTCTCTCGCTCTCTCTCCTCGATGAAAAAGAAAAAAAAAGTAATTGAAGCGGTCTTCTCCCTAGCAGTATCGTTTCTGCGGGGAAGCCAGCTTCTACTGCTGCATCGAACTTAACGCGTATACAGTTGACTTTTCCTCTAAAGCACAAGTTCTGACCGCGATGTTAAACTGCGTAAAGGTGCCTGCGAGAGGGGCGGCTCTCTTGTGTTCTAGGTGTGCGTACATACGTGTCTCCGCTCGCCTTTCTATCCTCTTTTCCTCTCTCCTTTGTCCCCGTTCCTTCTCTTCCACGGCGCGGTGGGACACGGCGCGCAGTGATGGCGACCCTGGAGCGACTGGACCCCGAGGTGCTTCGGCAGGAGGCGCTACAGAGGGAGCGCGAGGAGCAGGACTCCAGCCCCGAGCAGCCGCTGCCGCTGTACCAGCAGCGGGAGAGCTACCTCACGTGATCTAGCTGCACGCGGATGCATGCGGCGAACCGGGCGAACCAATCTGTCTACGCCGATACGAGGGTTCAAATGCGCTGTGTCATGCTGAATACGCAGATTGTCGTCGTATCATCGAAGCCACAAGCAGCCGTATATCCGGCCCGTCCTTGGCAGCGAGTCCACGCGGGAACGACGACTGCTGGTCACCGCTCTTCTGCTACGGAATATTTAAGGTGTTCACCTTTACCGAGACAACGTCTGCGGCAAGGGGTTTCCCTTACCTACTTTCTCTTCCGCTCCGCTGCCTGCTTGTCCAAGGAGGAACAGTGCAAAATTTTTGCAGCTACACCACCTCGCGTGTCCTTTGGGGATGCGGGAGTGCAGACGTTATTATTGAGAGGGGAAAAAAATCTATGACGTATACGGTATGTAGAAATTTCGAGAAGAATGCGGCGTGGTGCTGGGTGCACAGTAGCAGAGCTATATGGCTTGAATGGCCGCTGTTTGTTGTGTGGTTGTTTCGAATGTGGGCTTCGAGCTCCGCAGCCTGAATGTGATTAAACGCAGATCTTGAAGCATTGTAGCGCGTATCAGTGGGAAGTATAAGGGCGCAGTATAAGCACAGGCATAGCGCGGCCGTGCGCTTCTCTCTCCCACTTCTGTTCTTCTTACGCGCTGCAGTGCTTTCAACGTTTTAATGCCAATTCGACCAACAGCAGGGTCCGTGTGCGCATGTACAATCAGTGACGAAAGTGTACGGTAAGCTGAAGTCGCTAGCAAGGGAGGTTCTTGTTTGTCACGCCCCACGAATTTTGTACACTTTTCGAAAACATTTATCGTTCCGTAGATACGATGAAGCTTTCGTTTGTTTCTGGAGTCAGTGATTCTCACTTCCGAAGATTTCCTCCCGAGAAGGCATCGTTTTTGTTCGGGTTTGCTACAATGACGACTTTTGCAGGAGCATCCGAGCCTGACCGTTCTGCGGTTTGGAATGGGATTATTATTGTACAGCTACCGGAGAAACGGACGGGGTTAGTCCACAACACGTGTCAACTGATTTATTTATTTATTTATTATCGATTGAAAATGTTAGCAACAAGCACAATATATCGCCGGCTCGGGTGCCCCCGCGATTCCATCTTGGTCTTTTGTAGCCTGCATTTCTTCTCAGTCTTTCAACGTTGCGCCATCTGCTTTAGAAGCGGTGGTAGTGAAGCATAAGATTGCAAGATTGTATTAGTTACCTCTTTCTTTAGAGGGAGGGAGGAGGGGGAGGTGCACTCTTTTCAAAGAAATGCTACGACTTGCTTGTGCAGTTAAATTCGTTTCGAAATTCTGTTTGCGCAATACACTTCGCATACGTAACGCAATTACTTGCATCGGATAACGTGGATTGGCTACGATGGCTGTGTGGGCGCGGATGTCTTTTCGATATTCAGTCACGTTAAACAAAACGTTTGCATCCGACTGGGAGCTCTAGCTGTTAAGGATCGCTGTAGGGCTTCTCATCGTGCAGCCATAATCGATTTTTTAATTGAAGTTAACGAAATCGCAAGGAAGCGCTACTGACCGTTGTGTATAGGAATTAGTTGGGATCTTGAGTTACAAGTATTGCCAAAATTATGAACATGTTACCAGAGTTACAGCGCCCTACCCGCTGCGGCAGTTCAATGGCTTTGTTGTCACGCTGCTGAGCATGAGTTCGCGGGTTGGATACCGGCCTTGGTGGCCGCATTTTAATGGGGGCGGGGAAACAAAAAAAAAAAGAAGAATACTCGAGAAATTAGATTTCGGGGTGCAATACAGAACCCCAGGTGGTCAAAATTGTTCAGGAGCCTCCCACTATGACATGCCTCATAAGCCCGTCACGTTATTATTTATTTATTTATTTATTTATTTATTTATTTATTTATTTATTTCACAGCGGCGTGCCCACCAAATGTAGGTAAACGATTACATGGAAGATTTATGAGCTTTAAACGCATTAACAAGTGCCGTGTGTGGCATTAAAAAGTATTTTTGTTGTTGGGCGCTGCAGAGTTTCCAACGCGGTGCGTCAAAATTTCGAGACGTCGCAATCTTTGGCACCTTGTTAAAAAAAAAAAACGGAGGACACGTAAGCACTTCGTATGAGTTCTGAATGCGAAAGCATTCATGTCCAATTTAATGCCGCTGAGTGGTCCTTCGAGTTATAAACTCCTCGTGGGCAAGCGAGCGCGCTGAGACGCTTGGCTGATGCCTCCGAGATACCACAAGGCTGGTGCACTTCGACCCGTGACGTCATATTGTCTTGCCCGGCTGCCATAAAATCTAACGGGGATACTCCCGAGTAAGCTGTGGTGATCTTGACGTCAATGCTTTCGTCACGCCGGGCTTGGCAATAGAAGTTTAGGTCTAAGTAGCATGAAAAGCAGAACGCACAGGCCTTCTATCTAGGGGGCGCCGATGTAGCCCAGTAAGACCCTCGGCTTACGAGGGTCAGGTCGTAGATTCGAAACTCGCTACCGCCAACGTTTTTCCTTTCGAATTTATTCTGTGTTTTATATGCATTAATTTCTTTATAGCGATTACCGAGGCGCAGTTAGAACGCCGGTGGTTGCTTGCGCTGTCAAGGAGCGCGCTGGTAACAGGCTTGTGATGGTGACGTTGCGTCGCGTCGATGCCCTCACCCCCTCACGCGACATCTTGCGCGCTATCGCTGCAGCAGGCGTCCCCTTTCGCCCGCTCTGCTCCGTCGAGGCGCGCTGATGACGTGGCGTCGCCGCCAATCGGAATTTAGGTGCCGTTTTTCGCTTGTCCAGACAATAGACGCCGGCTTTTTCACTCAAACGGCTATTTGATGCTATCGCATCAAAAAGTTAAAGATCAAGGTTACGGTACTGCTCTCTACATTCACTAGATTGTCAAATTATTTTTACTTTTGAATGCAAAAAAGTTCTTGAATGTTGACTGATTGCTTCTCAGTGACAGTATTTGCGCGCGTTACGCATATTTAGCGGGAAAATCGCCTCCCCTGATACGGCCCAGGCTGAAGATAGTGAATAGTAATATATTACCATTTGGGGGGGGATCGATTTCTTTCCATCACTCCACGCGTCTGTGTTTTGATGCGATGTCAACATGTACCTACTATGACGTCGCTAGCGACAACGACGCCTCGTAGTCGCATGCGACTCCGTGGCCGATGAAGTTATTTTAACTTCCGTTCGGGAAACGGTGAACAGGAAGGAGCGAGGAAGTTTACGCCTCTTGCAAGTGCTTCCAAGCGTTAATACTTGTGGCCTCTTTTTGTTTCGAGAGTGGCTGGTTATCAATACTTACAAGACCAAGTTTGTCTCCATAATTAGAGCAACCACGTATTTAATGCGCTGGATGTCCCAAGGAGCTCGTCTCCGCCACAGAGTCGACTCGCGTGTCGAGTATGTGCAATAGAAGATTATTCATAGAGTTTCATAAACAGCAAATAATGTGGATCGCTACAGCGCATTCTAATTAGGCAGAAGTTAACTACCTGTGCAGAAGTTAAGACGAATGCTTCATGGGAAGATAGAAACTGGAATTGATCAACGCTGGTCGAACAAGGGAAACCACAGCCTATGGTCAACGCTTCGACAAGGCGGCTTGCCTTCGACAGGGTGGTAGTTAGATATATTTTTAAAAAATGGCGTTATTAATTGTTGTTATTAAGCTGCTAATTAAGCTGCATTTAACGCCGCCGTGTACACTTCCGTAGGATGAACCCAGCCACGTTGCTATACGCAACCTTTCATCTTTGCGGAGCTCCTTGGCTCGTACTGACACACACACACACACACACACACACACACACACGCACACGCACACGCACACGCACACTCACACTCACACTCACACACACACACACAGCTTATTCTTGCGGCCCCTCGGAACGAGGGGCCGCAAGTCTTCGCAAGTTTTTGCGCAGCACGTGCTCGTACTCGATAAGAGTTTGCGTACGTCGCCATCGTTATGAAAGTTACATGCTAACAAGAGGGAGAACAGACAACCTTAAGCACCAGCACCCGGAAACATTTCGCTGTGCAGCGTAGGAGCGCAGAGCGGAAAGTTTCGTTAGTAATCCGAGCGCTTTTTGAGATGTCTCGTTAAGCGGGAAATGCAGGTTTGGAAGAGCGCAACAAACATTTATTCGTTAAATGAAGAAAAAGAAAACCAATTTCCGTGCTGGAAAGAACCCTTGACTTTCCTACGTAGTCATGGCCTGTGGTCAGAAAAACAGCGGGTGTACGTTTCTGTAATTACCTGTGTGTGTTTCATTGGCTTCGGAATAGTGACGGCCGAGCGTTGTTGACGTGAGCAGCGTCGCTATAATGTGCATTTCTAACGCAGGCTTGCGAGAGTTGAAAAGAAAAGCTATAAAGAATTGGTGCATAAAAAAAAAAAGTGAAAGTAGACGCTGTTATACGCCAGCTGCAACAGCCCTAATATGTGTGTATAGGTGAGCAATCCTTATAGCTGACCTCGTGTTACTCGTGGTTCTGCTTCGTCTACCATTATGAAACTATACCTGATGCACCGTGTGATTAAAATTGATGTTGCAGACAGTAGTGAGCTCCGCAATCTGCCCGACCCGCCTACGTGTCTTTGGTAAATAAAAAAAAGCACATGCATATAAAACCTGCGTGGCCACGGCTCCCGTTTCCGCTGGGCTTCGTATCTGCGTGGAGGCGCTGGTTGCAACGGCTTGGCGCGATCTTGCTGGGCCGTCCTCCACCGATGCCGAACAAAGCGCGGGATGATTGATAGTGCTCCTCCTGCTCTCTCGCATCGCGCACGGAAGCGGCGTATCACTGAACGCTATGCGGCCGTGGTCGGAGATAAATCCCTTAGTTAATGCGCAAATGGGAACGTGCGTCGTACGATCTACCAGTATGAACACGTGGGGCTGAAACTTGGTGGATAGCGAAGAAGCTCGAGAAAAGAGGCTGAGGATCGCGTAACAAGCAACGGAATGAGGAAAATGGTGGGTGCAACGCTAACAGAGAGCAATAAAGAGGGTATAACTGATAATTTTTATTGAGAGTAAGAGCAAGAACTTGGGGGGGGGGGGGGGGGGGGGAGGAGTTGCGCTGGCCACGTGATGCATAGAGCAGGCTATACCAGTGGTTTATCACGGGAACAGAACGGGATGCCAAGGGAAGGAAAACGTGGTCGAGCATGCGACAGAAAATTAGGTGGTGGGATGAATTCAGGGAATTTGCAGGTATAGGATGCCAATCCGCATGCTAATTCGATATAATGTAGACCGCAGCGCGCGACGTCTAGATAAGACTCCCCCCCTCTCCTCCCAAAAAAGAAAGAAGGGAAGAAATCGCTGGCAGTATAAACCAAGATGAGACAAACCTGACGGCATGCGGCCAATTGCTACCATTCGGCGCATTGTGCCGGTTGAATTTAAATGCCGTTGGTCCGGTCGCTGTTCTGCTCACGAGCAGTGCTCCCGACGGCTCTCCTTTGTAGACCGGCTGTAATAGTGGTGCATGCAGTGCGTCTTAGCGCGGCGCATTAGGAAGGCATCTTCGCTTACACTGTGTATTGTGTCATGGTCAGTGTTTGTGTAACACGCACGAATTATTTGTGGAGTGAAAGAACGACAATTCTCAACCGCTACCACCGTATCTCTGCGATGACTGCTGCCTGCCGCCCAGGTGATGGTGGTATATCGCTTATCCTGCATGGGGACTGTTAGGCCGGCATTTGTGCCGTGTGAAAATTGTCATGTAAACAATACAAACGCTATACGAAGAGCAGGAAGGGGAGGCTAGCAATTGTCTCCTAAACGGGACGCCACGGCTACCTACTAAAGAGAGAGAGGGAGACAAAGAAAAAGAAAAGAGCTAAAAGAAGAAGAAAAAAAAATGAGAAAGAAAGCACACCACAAACACATCGAACACTCATCCACGCGCAGAGTACGATAATTACAGACGATAGACTGTAGTCCCGTGGTTGACAAAGATTCCAGCACAGCTTTTGGAGCCTCGCATCGAGTTTAAGCACGACTTTTTGGAAACAAGATATCATTACGCGTGTAGTTCGATCATGTGGGAAGAACGCATCACGACGTGCCCAGCGGACCACTGTCGGGTGAAGAGCGTAGGCAGCTTTGTGGCGAGCACCCGGCTGACGATGTATCTATTATGAGAGCTAAGTGCTGTATTTCAATCACGTGGCCCTCTTGGCATTTTGAGCTCTGTAGCGGTGTGTTCAGAAAATTTTGATTTCACGAGTAAGCTGAAACGATGCGGGCGCAGTCGCTGCTCGCACGCTTTTACGCTTGTTCGAAGCACGCGCTAAGCTCTATAGGTATCGTAGTATTTATGCAAGGGCACATTTTCGCAATTTCAGGTAGTCTCCACTGTTTTACATTAAATAATGGGAACAACCGCATAGCCATGGATGTCTTGGGTATTTTTCGTAAGATCTGAAGGTAGTAGCGATGTTACTGAAGTTTACAGTTTACACTCAACTTAAAGCTCCAAGCATCATTTTATACATACGATATCATAACAGCTGTTACCGAAGTTATACCTATAGGTCACTCTTGTATAAATTTTACTCCTATTGATGTCAACTCTATAGGCCTGACGAAAGACATGCAAACATCCGGACTCGCGCGTATGTTAACATTACTTAATGTAAACAAACAGCTACAATTGCCTTTAAAATATGAAAATATGCGCCTTTTAAAAGTAACTTATAAAAGTAAACTATGAACGTAACCTATGACCACAGTGATCCGTGGTTCGTTCCTCTAAATGTTTAGTTCGATTGATGTACGTCATCTGCAAGCCTGACGAAAAATATTCAGGACGTCCAAACTCGGGCGCATATTACCATTATTTGGGGTATAAAACCTCCAGTCGCCGTTAACATGTGGAAATGCGCACCTTTATAAAAGTTCGTGTTCACGCTTCGAGATGGCGCAACATGTGCTTGTGACAGCGCGCTGTATATGGAAGTATGTATCGTTGGTTTCCGACTGACTGTACGCACGCACACCTCATTCCTCTGTCTGTTATATATATATATATATATATATATATATATATATATATATATATATATATATATATATATATATATATATATATATATATATGATAACATTAGACGTTTCGGCCCCGCTACGGGGGCCTTGTAGCGGTGCCGAAACGTCTTTTGTTTTCAACGATTTGTCGGCGCTAGCTATATCCCGCCATGAATTTTCCCGACCAGGCGGGATATACCGTTGAACCCTGGATTTCATATATATGTATATATAAAAAACAAGCAGCTTAAGTGAGGCGGAGAGGTGCCGAGTGTTGGGTGTATGACGCATATCACTTACATGCTTTCACAGAAAGCTCCATGGGTCAGCTTGGATTTTATCTTCCACCACATAGAGGACTATAGAACTCCTAGTCGGCGCTCTCTGCATTTTTGCGTCCAAAATTACTGGGGTGGTGCTTCGCAGCAGCACAATATTTACTTAGCACATTAGTGCTTTACTATAGCACGTAGCTTCATTAAAAAACAGAAAACAAAGCAAAAAAATAAAGAGCACATTGTTTACGTTCTTGAAAGTGAAAAACAAAAGTTATACAAAATAGTCGACGTGTCTTTCCCATGTCAGAATTTAGCCTTTGTGTGAGCTGCCCTGTTGACGTTGTACATATACTGTAAACTTTCCAAAGAGCTTCCATTTCATTGTAGAAGAAAAAATTTTCCTTTGGTATGTATAGAATGTGCGTGCTTGTTTCTCCCTCTCTCTCTCTTTTGCCTATGCCGGCAATCTATTGCATTTAACGGGAACAGAAGCACTGTGGCGTATGTGACGACGCGACAGCGCTGTATTTATTTCTTCTCGAAAGAGTCACTGATGTCCACTGCCTTTAGAAGATACCAGCCTGTCGTTGTACATACTGACGTCGTATATATGTTTATATAGAGGCTGGTTTTAGTTTTCGATCGCTGTTCGGGAAACCGCGTTGAAGCTTTGGTAATTATTTGGCTGTTGTGACCTCGCATCTGTTGTATTCGAAGCGTAGGTATCGTTCGTGTGGAAGCTGTGACGACTTAGGTCGAGTGTTTATCGCTTTTGTTTTAGTTCTGTTGTTGTTTTTTCTGTCAAGAATCTCAGGGAATGAGACGAACAAGGCATTTCCAATAAAGGTTCGCGGAGGACGTTGTTTCTATGGGCGTGCTATCACAGCGAGTGCGGGGAATGCATGTAGATGCACGTAACAAAAAATAAATAGATGAAATGTGGCAGTGAGGTTGCGAATTGATGCAATGCGTTTAACCGTTTAAATACGGGCTAGCCTTCGTCGGTTTTAGAACATAGCAAAAAGGATCGAGTTACGTGATCGCTTAACGCTTCAGACGTTCAGATATACAGGATGTTTCAGCTAACTTTAGCCAGATTTTTAAGATATGCCGATGCACTCTAAAGCGAGGCGACTAATTGCACGTTGCTCACTTTAGTATATGTAGTGTGTCGCTATATTATTTGTATTTTGCTTAATTAGATAATTAATCAAGATTAATTAACCAACCTTTGAAGCAATGAGGTTAGGCAAAAAATTCCAATTAGAAAGTTGTAGAGCGCTTTGCAAAACATCCGATTAGACAGTTTCCAACTTTATATCTATTAAGTATTAGTTTTGTTCAGCTTACTGCGGATGCCCGCGAAATAAAAAAAAAAGTCATCATCATCATTATCAGCCTGGTTACGCCCACTGCAGGGCAAAGGCCTCTCCCATACTTCTCCAACAACCCCGGTCATGTACTAATTGTGGCCATGCCATGTCTGCAAACTTCTTAATCTCATCCGCCCACCTAACTTTCTGCCGCCCCCTGCTACGCTTCCCTTCCCTTGGAATCCAGTCCGTAACCCTTAATGACCATCGGTTATCTTCCCTCCTCATTACATGTCCTGCCCATGCCCATTTCTTTTTCTTGATTTCAACTAAGATGTCATTAACTCGCGTTTGTTCCCTCACCCAATCTGCTCTTTTCTTATCCCTTAACGTTACACCTATCATTCTTCTTTCCATAGCTCGTTGCGTCGTCCTTAATTTGAGTAGAACCCTTTTCGTAAGCCTCCAGGTTTCTGCCCCGTAGGTGAGTACTGGTAAGACACAGCTATTATATACATTTCTCTTGAGGGATAATGGCAACCTGCTGTTCATGATCTGGGAGTGCCTGCCAAACGCACCCCAGCCCATTCTTATTCTTCTGATTATTTCCGTCTCATGATCCGGATCCGCCGTCACTACCTGCCCTATGTAGATGTATTCCCTTACGACTTCCAGTGCCTCGCTGCCTATTGTAAATTGCTGTTCTCTTCCGAGACTGTTAAGCATTACATTAGTTTTCTGCAGATTAATTTTTAGACCCACTCTTCTGCTTTGCCTCTCCAGGTCAGTGAGCATGCGTTGCAATTGGTCCCCTGAGTTACTAAGCAAGGCAATATCATCAGCGAATCGCAAGTTACTAAGGTATTCTCCATTAACTTTTATCCCCAATTCTTCCCAGTCCAGGTCTCTGAATACCTCCTGTAAACACGCTGTGAATAGTATTGGAGATATCGTATCTCCCTGCCTGACGCCTTTCTTTATTGGGATTTTGTTGCTTGCTTTATGGAGGACTACCGTGGCTGTGGAGCCGCTATAGATATCTTTCAGTATTTTTACATACGGCTCGTCTATACCCTGATTCCGTAATGCCTCTGTGACTGCTGAGGTTTCGACAGAATCAAACGCTTTCTCGTAATCAATGAAAGCAGAGCAGAGCAGGATTGGCCACCCTGGTGCAGTACTTGGCCACAACCTCCTATATGAACACAACAATAAAAAAAAGTACCACGTGACATACCCGCTTGCGCGCCGTGCATGATTGCAGCGTTCCCGAACTGTCCGAGTACAAACGAACATAGCCTCTAGCGGGTCATTCTGCCGCTTAAAAGGTGACAGGGCAGTGACGAAGGCATTGGCTGTGCGATTTACGTCAGCGATGTGCTTCCTTCGTGGCGGTTCTTTATGGCGAGGAGCAGACGCAGCGGCAGCACACCCGACTAAATGCTATGTTCGTTTGTGCGCGGAACGCTTGGGAGCAGTGCAATCACGACGCGCGAGTGGGCATGTCACGTCTTTTTTTTTTTTGTATTTCGCGGACCTCCGTAAGCTGAAAAACACTGATACTTAATAAATAGAAAGTTAGAAACTGCTTAACCGGACGTTTTGCAAAGCGCTCTACAACTTTCGAATTGGAATTTTTCGCCTAACTTTGTTGCTTCAGAAGTTGGGTAATCAATCTTGACTAGTTATCTCATTAATCAAAATACAAAAATAACGTGATACACTACATACAGAAGTGGGCAACATGCATCTAGTCACGTCGTCTTAGAGTGTATGGGCACATTTTTAAACTCTGCCTAAACTTAGGTAAAACACCCTGTATATATATTTTTTCTTGCCTTCTATAGCAAAAAAGACGACTTCAAATTACGCGTATGCAGCATGACCGCATACGGCAAGAAGCAAACTAGAATGGACAGAGCTAACCAATTTATTATTCAAACTGCAGACGATTTCGCTGCACCTGTTTAGTCCGTTTCGAAAGCATAATTGTCAGCGACCAGCTGTAACGAGCATATATGTGGTGCGCCGACGACCCGCTTAAATTATTGAATGCGTATGCTTCCCACTTATACAAGGTTCGAAGCGGAAATGATTGCCTGACAGACCTTGTATAACCTGTTTGCCATACTGACCGGCATAAGACAAAGGCTTCCGTATTCACGTCGTAGGTTATGAATCGAAACCCGAGCAGTTGTAAATATCGTCCTGATCTTTTGCATGTTTATTTTTCGGCTCAGCGTCGCTAGTCATTTCGTGCCTCTGTTGTTTTCATGAAAAGGCGAAACTGTATACTTAACGAAACGGAAAAATGGGCTATAGCATTTAGCTATCGCTCATGCTTTAGATTACTTGTTTGCCTTTTTTTATTGTCGTACAAGAAGGAGATTTCGCACAATTACGGTGCCGGCCATACTCTTGAACAGACGGTAACATTACTTTGTACAAAGTCAGCACGATAATCTTCAAGCGTTGCCTTTTTTTTAATCTCGCATTGTGATGTCAAATATGCGGTTGCTGCAAATCCGCATAGTGATATTCGTTTGCTATGAAAAAGAAAGAGTGTTATCAGTTAATCTATCTCACTGTCACAGTATGGCTCATTATCTCAGCGCCTCTTTGTGTTTTGGTCTTGCCGCACGGTATCGAAGTGTCGCTGTTCGTCTTGCTCTTATGCCCGCATATCGATGTTTTTTTTTTCTTTCTCAGTTTTCTTGCTGGACACGAAAGCAGACACAAGTCAGACTAAAATGGTAGATTACTTTTGCCTGAAACCTCTTAACATTGGATCAGGGAAGGCTGTCGGCTTCCATTACGAAGCCTTATCTGTAGACACGTATTATAGACTGTCTGAATAGACGCCTGTACACTTCCTTTGGCTTCATGTCGGGCTATATAGCAAGAGTGAGCCCTGCGATTGCATCTCGCTCTTGTACTCTTCTGGTGTACTGGAAAACAGTTAAGTAGACCAGCTCTTTAGGTTTATATGCTTCATCAATCGCAGCGTCAAGCGCTTACCTTCCTCGTATGCATTGGTTTCTATAACATGGCTTTCGTTCTCCATGTAAACTGAAAATAAATCTAGCGCTAGGGCTTCAGGTGATGCTCATATACGGCGAAACTGAACAGCTTGTGACCTCACGATAGATTTAAGGGGTCGAGAGAGATTGTGTTGCGATGTCCTTCGGCGGTTTCTTTGATGATGTACACAGCTTGACAGCAGACAAAGGACGGAAATGCACGACGGAGACAAGCGCTGACTTTCAGCTGTCTCCTCCGTCGTCCCTTTCCGTCCGTTGTCTGCTGTCGCGCTGGGTACATCGTCAAATATACTGCCGAAAGACATCGCAACACGATCACAACATGGTCGCAGCATGGATTACCAACTAGACGGGTCTCACGCCTTGCTTCGGTATGTTTGAGTTAGGCGCAATAGCGGAGAAAATGTTCAATGTCATGAGTAAGCATCCTTTCGACAGTCTATCGAACACGACTGTTGATCTAAATTGTCTGTTGACAGCCTGTTTATTGCCTGTAGATAAGAATAGATGTCTATAGGCTTTCTGCTCTCGCAAGATAAGTTTTTTCAAGGTTTATTAGAGCTGGGGACATTGCATAGTTCAAGGCCGAACATTGCATCAACCTTTTCTTTCGCACCGCTGGAAAAAGAAAAAAAAAACTAAGCAGGGAGTGCCACGTGACAATCGGGGTAATTTTCTGAAGCGAAACGTATACCGCACGTTGTGAACATGAAGTGTTTAGATGACATTGTTAAAGATGGTTATTATGCTCAATTTTACATTGTTAGAGTACGTAAAATTACACATATCTGTATCACTTGACATAATTACTCAATGTCCATCGGCTGACTTATTGTCGACAGTGTTTTGACCGTTGACGTCACTAGTGTTTTCACTGGTGGATTCACCGGTTTGGGCGGAGCAAACCCGACGTGCGCAATTTCTGACGCCAGTGTGCACTTGTTGAAGAACCCAGGGGCGCAGTGCTTGGACTCTCAGAGCGGATGTGTCAAGCGGTAAGTTATTTCACGTCATTTCATCGGCGTTCTACCGGTTCCGACGGTCACCTTGAGCGCCATCCGAGCGTCTCGCAACAGCTGCAGTGTGCGCTCAAAAGGCAGGCATAGGTTATTAACGTTTGAAACGCCGTGTTATAGGCTGCACCGCCTTCGGCACTTAATGCAGGAATGATAGGAAACGCACCAAACAACATGATGGCGAGCGGCCGTTTCTCTTCCCACGCCACGCGTGGTTGCGCTGGGCGATATAACACACTGGCTATATATGTTGTGTAGCTCGGAAGTTGTAACGTGCGCCTAATCGTGCGGACGCTCTGAAGGTAGTGTTGCCGCTGTAACGTTGAGAATGTTTCGGGGTACAATGTTTCGAAGTACAATGTTTCGGGGTACAATGTTTCGGGGTATACCGAGGCAGGGAACTAAATAGATAAAATGCGGCCAGTAGCCAGCGAGTGGCACGGCCTGGAGAAAGCGGCGGCAACTCCGCGGTGGCCAGTACCACTGGGATCGATCACGAACCAGTATTCAACGCCCGACATGTGCGCATTTGGCGAAATAGATCGGGGAGCCAACGGCGTCAGAGGAGGTTTCCTTGCGAAGGCTGACTGCTTGACATCATGTTCTCTCCCAAGATTTTCTTTGCTGCACGTTAGCGCTCAAGTTGCGGCAGGAACGGCGATATAGCGGGATACCATTGCTACCGCGCCATTTTAGCAGATTTACACATGCGCCTTGTCTGTAGAAAAAAAAAAGAAACTACAAAAGTTGCAAGGTTGATTTTATTTTCGAGCGCAGTGTCAATGCTTTTAATAACACGCTTAACCTGTTCACCGAGCCGAAGTTTTAACCCGTTATGGTGACGAAAAGTTGCGTCAGAGTTTGGAAGTATGCAGGCGTCACCATCCGGTCTTTCACTCTTGTTCATCTTGGTCGTGACGTGGACACCTGTTAATCACTTACTTTTGTATGGTGTTCTAGGACACCAATGGATGGTTGGCATCCCTACCTTTCTCTCATTTGCGTATCCCTCTCTCTAGGACACCAATTCACCGTCCTCCGTAAATATTTCTTTGTATTAAAAAAAATTATCTACCAATTTAGTTTGACTTGACGTATTTTTTTTTAGTGTCCGTTTAAACGTGAGATTGAACATTGTTCTTAAATCTTTGTTTTTGTATATTCATTGCACTGTCTATAAGGAGCGTCAATCAATCTGTTTGCTCACTTGTCTGTGCGTAGTCGCCTAGGTTGTTAGTTTAAAGGAGAACGGACATTGAAATCTGATCATTCGATTCCCATTTGATACTAATCTTCTTCTTTTGCTTTTCTTTTGAACTGTAAGCGTATGCCACTTCCCATTGTGGAGCATGTCGCAGATTTCCCGAGCTTGTTTTTTTCTTTTCTTTTCTTTTTCTTTTTTACGAACGTAACGTTTTGCTGCTTCTTAGTTTTGGTTCCCATTTCCGAAAGCAGCAGAAAGTCTCACAGCGTTGTACAGCGCGAGTGCGGGAGTCGTGGCTACTGCAGTGTTGCCAACAGTATTTTCGCGCAGTTATTCTATATGAAATCTTCCCGGTGTCCCAGCTAACATTAAAGTTGTTGAACGAAAAAAAAACTATTTAAAGAACACGGTGCGAGATACAACTACAAAACTTACAGTGTTGGTCTGACGACCGGACACCGTAGGTTTTCTAGTTATACTTTGCACCGTGTTTCTTGAATCATTTTTTTTCTGTAAACGGCTTGGCTAACGATAGTGGGCCATCCCGTATATACTGACAGTATAGTTACTTACCAAAATGCGGCGAACAGGCTGTCACCGAAAACATCCAGTCGCCCAAATGTGCAAATACCGCTCCGGTTCGCTTTTCGCGTATATCTGATTCAGTGTACTATACGAATATTGCTGTTTGATTCAAGCAACATCACCGTTATTAACACCAGCGCCACCGTCAGGCTGTTAGACCAGCCGTGCATTTGACGCTAACGAACTTGTCCAGTCGACTGAACTAGATGTTAGCTGCGCTATGTCAGCTAAATCTCGAAGCGACTGGGTTATGTATTTCATCTCGTACGCGCGATGCTCTATTAAGACATTTTGCTTTACGCGAAACGACACTGCCGTGAATCGGCGCATCAGGTGTGCATAAAGCGAGCCGGCATATTGTGCACGGAACTAATCTGACGAGGTGTCAACTTTGGTTGCGCCGTGCTCGACAGTGGGAAGAACCGTAAATGCAGTTCATGTTGATAAAGCAATCATAACTTGATAGCACATGTCGATATATTATCAGCGACCACCAGTAAGCAGGATCAAAGTGATCCATGTCTCATCTCCTTTGAGCTTTCACCTAAGTTGGAACTGTAGCTCGATATATTGAAGTTTGTTTCGTCTACAGTCGCTCACTAAAACTTCTTGGAAATGTTCATAGGCTCTATTTACAGGGCCGTAGTGTTTTTGAACGATTTTGTGCGACTTTTGATGACTGAAGTCTGGAGGTCTGGTTGTGTATTAGCGAGCGCGCAGATTTCTCGCGCCGCATGGTTGTGTGCATTGCTGTGATCCGGTTACGTTGTATTCCTCTTTTATCTTGTACTTTTTTGTAGTGCTTGAAGTTTTTTAGGATTAAAACTTGTACGGAAGTAACTGAGTGGTGTTTCATTATGTTTCGCCATTTGCAATCGTTGTGCTGCTCATTTTGTTGTTTGTACTTAACCTTATAACCCGTGCGATGAAAGCGTTTTGGCTTACATCGAATCGAGGCTCCCTGTCACACAGCTTCAGTGACGTATATGGGACCCTCGGTATACAAAACATACTGTAGAATAAAAAAACCCAGCCGCGCATTAAAGGTGCAAGGGAAACGTAGACCAATTATAAAGGAACACGCTCTTTGAACTTGCCCACTTTTTCCTATGTAGTTTTGCGAACTCGCTCAGCCTGCCTTTAGGTAAACCCACTCAGAATCAGAATTGCCTTTGTTGCTGAGTCCAAGTGAATGTGAGCGCAAGTTAAGCAGAGTTACTTATGGTTCCGACTACTGCTTTTGGCCCGAGTGGCCAAGTGAGTTCCAGCGAGCTTTGGACATATAAGTGGCAATGAATATTGAGGTGCACTATGTGGTAACAGAGCGAGAAAGTAACCACGTATCTCTAGCCTCCTTAGTTTTAGAACCAGATGCGCGATTACTGATACACACACGAAACGTGAAGAACTGCAACAGCGACAAGGCCAAATGGTTCGAGTGGTGAGTATGCCAGACGTACGTAATTAGAAATGTCACGCGGATTCCTAGGACGCAAGTCCAACGAGCAGTCTGTCGGTAACTTTAACTTTTTAACTGGCAGCTCAACAATATTGTTTACCTCTTAACAAAAAAACATCTGCCAAAAAACTAAACAAATCCAAATATTAGGTTGTACCCGAAAATTTAGCTTTATTTATCTACCTGCTCAACAGTGGTATTGACAAAAATGTGGATCGCCAGCAGTAGCAGATGTGTTGGTGACAAAACCCGCGGACTTCGTCTTTCTCTTCTTGGCGCCCGTGGTACTCATATTCTCAACACTGTGAAAATTGTTTCGCATGTTTAAGCAAGCTATTATTTGTTGTCTCCATAGAGGTGCATCTCAAGAACGCACCTTGACCTTGTGTAAGCAAGTACTAGACACCAGTCTTCGACCATACATTTACCTTGAACCGGCTGCTCTGGAATATTTTTGATCTAACGTATCTCGCTTCGTTTTTCGAGAAGCGCCTTCATGTTTCGTCTGGTACGCATTTCTGCTATATGAAGAGGAAATAAAGTAATAAAAATTATAGGCCAAGTCTTTCGTATCTTGCCAGTTAAAAGGGTTAAAAGGTAAAGATACATCATGGGGAGAAGTGGCAGCGAGTTGTGACGAGTACGTAATCAAAATTACTCGGAACACCTCACATAAGCGGTATGGCCCGTATGTTGGCTTGTGGCATTAAGGCTCATGTTTCCTTCCTTTCTACGCATATTAAAAAATAACAAGAATATTAGAGTGCCTTCAGTTTGTTTATACTGTTGTAAAAACAGTCTTATGGAAAAAATAAAGGATAAATGAGGCTAATGGTTACCGTACGAAGAACTGAGCTGACCTTCAAGAAAATCAGTTGAAGCCCAAGTTTATCAAATTGATCTGCTCCTCATCCTCCCTATATGATAGCTTAGCCGAGGTACTCACAGCGTGCTTGAAGATTTACCTACGACGTTCCCGGCATAAAACTTGAAAGTGTGCTCTGCGAAAGGGCACAGGATCGACTTTAACCGCAATCTTGATCTTGCTGTTTTCTAAGGGAATTGCTCAATCCGGCAGCTACTGGTCTTTTTATCCCGCCTTGCTGCTTGACCTTATTTCAGGAGGACAGAAGTCTGTAAAAGTACGCAAGCAGAATCCACTAAATAAGGATGTAATATTTCTTTTTTGCAAAGAACGGCTATTACCGACAAAAAAGAAAGCGGAGGCCGAATTCAAAAAAAAGTTGTTTTTTCTTTTTGTTCTTATGAAGACCTGGTTGATCAGCGCCAATTCGCCGCCCGAGCCCGGCGGGCGCTCCAGGCCAGAGGGTTTCTGCAATAAGGGACCTTACCACCTCGAGTGACAAGTCACTGTTTCAATAAAGGCTTACTTATTTACTTATTCATTATGGGGCAGTTTTTCGTAGGCCCTCTCCCTTAGCTAATAATATATCCAACATCACAACTGTCTGGGGCCTGCTCTTGTCAATAGTTCTTTACTCGAGGGCAACTTTCGGTGGCTATGACGGGAATGCTACGGAGGCAAAGCGCGCACAAGTGAGAGCGCTTCTGAAAGAGTCCCGCGTTTTTATCCACGTTAGTTTAAGCTGTGCAAGAGAAAACATAAACACCTTATTTACAGGGTGTCTACCAACCGGGAAAACCGAGAAAACTGGGAATTCTCAGGGATATTGAATAGTGTGGGAAAAACTCAGAGAAAACTCAGGGAATTTCTGCTTCAATCAGGGAAAATTAGCTGTCATTTTATTGAAAGGGAACGAAAGTCTCCCTACTGCTGGCTCGAGTAAAAGAGAGGAATCGTAACGAATCGTCTTTGACTCCGTGTCGTCGGCTGGAGGAGTTGCCAGTGTACAGTCAACGACCGATTTTCCGGACGCCCGATTTTTGTGAAATGCCCGATGATGCGGACAATTTAGCGGCACCACCACGTTCCCCATAGAGTCAATGTATAAGAACGCCTCTAATTTCAGACGCTGTCCGATTTTCCGGACTTTTTGCCGCGACGGCAGATCCGAAACGGCATTAATCAAACACCGCCGTTTTGATTACCTCGCCGCCTCGAGCCAGTGCTCTCGCGCGCAGATCCGCTGGAAGCCGTAGCCACCACCGCGGCAACGCTAGGAAGATATTGCGGTCCGCTCTTAAGGTTCTTGCCGTTCGGTGCCATGTTTTTCATTGAAAGAATTCGCCGCTGTCAATAATGGCACCGACTCCGCCTCTGTAATGCCCGTGATGGGCTTCGAAGCTTAGAATGCATGGCCGCTATTTTGTAGCGATGCCTTATGCCTTATTTTATGCTATTATTATCATCCACCACACACGGCCGCCTGATCCCGTTTATAACATGGGCAGACTGTCGCTCTGACCACTTGCCAAGCGCGAAAAGCCTGAAAAAGCATAGAATCGGAAAAGGCATCGCTACAAAATACCGGCCTATGACGCGTTGCATAATGCCAATTCTTGAAATGCAGCTTTGCCTCAGCGGAGCAGTGTTACGCGGCGAAGAGTACGTAAGATATCGCGGTGAAGCTTAACATGCGTGGGAAGGGGCAATTGTGACGGGACCCAGTACGTATTCCATAATTATACACGCGTTCACCCGCCGTCTCCTGTCTCAGTACGAGCACCGATATGCCTAATGAGTGTACTGGCAGGCCTTCAGAGCTTTTTCGGACGTGCCAGTGATGATTTGAGTCCTTAAGGACAGTAAAAGACACGCATTCATTTTTTCGGACTGCCAGATTTGATTTTTCGGACATTTTCGTGGCCCCTAGGGAATACGAAAAATCGGACGCCGACTGTATAACTGACCAAGAGGATGCTTCAAATGGTCCGTGAGACGAACGCGCAGCGGAACAAGGACACGAGCACAAATGACCGTTGCATTGAGGAATGATCGGGAAAGTAACTGCGCCGCCTCTTTGAAGGAGCTTGAGCACAAAAAACAATGTTTTGGCTGAAGCAAACATGCAGGTGACCCTTATACAAACCAAAATAAACTCATGAAAGCAGTGAGCCACAAAGAAGAGGCATTGTGCC
The DNA here is from genome assembly GCF_050947875.1 of Dermacentor variabilis. Lineage (NCBI taxonomy): Eukaryota > Metazoa > Arthropoda > Arachnida > Ixodida > Ixodidae > Dermacentor > Dermacentor variabilis. The sequence goes on from NC_134571.1 coordinate 101,165,858, forward strand.
TGGGCTAAGAGTATGTGAGGACAGTTGAGGTTGACTCTCCAACTGCTGAGAAAATGTCACTTTGTGAATAAGTTCGGGACCAATGATCTTGGTATCACTTGATATAAACAGCTCATTTTCGAAAATATTTGCTCCTGTATGCAGCTTTTTATTCGTATTTGAAAATGTTGGACTCGACTTACATACGGCTTTATAATATTTCTTTTTCGAAGATATCTTATTTATTTATTTATTTATTTAAAAATACCTTACAGGCCTCAAAGTGAGGCATTGAGTAAGGGGGGCAGTACATAGAAAATACATTGAATACAAGACATCTATAAACCGTATCTGTTTACAACCTACAACCAAAGTTGCTGTACATTTTACTATCCCCTACCTTCAGTTTTCTATTTTGAATAAAATAAACACTACTCCTTACTGTTCAAAGTGGACTAACTTCTTTTCTTATTTTTTAAAATGCGTACTTGAGAGTGACAGCATCGCGCGACATGGTGTCCCTCCCCCTCCCCCCCTCCCCCCCCAGCCTGTCTTGACATAAAATAAAGTTCTGTGTCGCTCAGGGAACAACTGGAAAAATTAGGGAGCTCTAAAATGTCAACTTGGTAGACACCTTGTATTAGGAACAGTTAAATAAGACGAAACACAGCACTGAATGTAAAAGTTCACTTATTTTTCGGCCTTTCTGCGTTATTTTTCGGCCTTCTGCGTCTGGGCAAACGCGAAACCGATGCACGTGGAAGCTGCGCCGATTCAGCGTCTGTTTCAGGCAACCAAAAGCACTGTCACACGCTGGCGGACTACTTGGTGCGGTAACAAATGTGCAGAAGCTCCGCCCCCGTAGCTTTCCTCGGATAGCCACAGAAATTTTCCGCGAGTACAGTGTATTGTGAATACGAGGCATGAAATATGTTGTTACCAGGTGAGTCACCGCAGTATATGCGCGTTTAAAGAATGAAACGCTTTAGACATACAGGTTATAACGACTGCAAAGCTGAATACTCTCGGTATAATATGTGTTCTTGGTCATTGACACCGAAGGTCAGCGTGCTATGCTGCGGTGGAATATCGCCTGCCCAATGGCATTTTAGGTACTTTAGCTATATGGCGCGATGAGAAATACGAACGGATAGAGCTACGAGACGGGATGTCATTCTCCGATTGCTTTACGGCCCACTTAGTTATATTGCCTATAAGCGATAGGAACCGTTGACTAATTCCAGCAACGCCTCTACTGCTTCGGAAAGGGCAGAAGCTCATTTGTTTGCCGGTCAAGCTATATCTGCAATAAACGGTCCAATAAAGAAGCTGTGGAGTGTCGGCTGACTTAAGTCTATTGACATATTTTTATCACTTCCGTATGTGGCCCTGTTTGGATGATGAACTATGCATTTTTTCTTTTCCGATTCGCTAAACGTGTGTAGAATCTTCACTGGTACTACAGAAGTCGCACGATCAACTTCGAATATTTGAGTGTCTCGTGCTCTGAGAGTTAATCATGCCGTCCGTGAATTTTAGCACCAATACACATTTTCGAAGTTATACCAGAAAACTGATTTAAGCTAAGGTGATAAAGTTAGCGCCATTAACATGTTTGCTTGCTCTCTACTGCTTATATCTACAACAACAACAACAACAACAACAACAACAACAACAACAACAACAACAACAACAACAACAACAACAACAACAACAACAACAACAACAACAACAACAACAACAACAACAACAACAACAACAACAACAACAACAACAACAACAACAACAACAATAATTTTGTGCCAGTCGTACTATCAATGTCTGACGCCGGTAACAGCGTAAACATCTGGGCCAATGTTTCTATGAGTTGAGTAAAATAGGAATCCAGGATCGTCTGATGCGGGAACATTGTTTTCTTTGGCTAAAGTCATATACTACGAGCAACCATAACAACGTCTGAGTGAATAAAAGATGGCGAATTTGTAAGTTGCATTCTTGAATACCTCGCCGTTGAAACGGACATCCGAAAGAAAGAGAGGCATTGACGAGTGCAGACTCGCAAATAATCTCTAATAAAAAAGCAAAACGTCACAACACATACGGGTTCCTGCCCCTTTCAGTTTTCGGACGCTTCGCTTCAATGAAAACCAGCCACGAGTATATATGCTCGTCATTTCTTTCACCCGTGGGTTCATTTTAATTGTGCAGCAAGCAATAATGTATAATAACAATGCCAGCGATACCTGTACCGATAGGAAGAAATCACACCACGTTTATCATGTCACTCATTTAAACTATAACCGTTTGTCTAGAGCATGGCAGTGGTGTACACACACACACACACACACGCACACGCACACGCACACACACACACACACGCACACGCACACACACACACACACACACACACACACACACACACACACACACACACACACACACACACACACACACACACACGCTCTCTCTCTCTCTCTCCCGCACAGTGCTTCTGCATGTAAACAATCGACTATTGCATCAGTGTCATTAGAGGGTCTATAACTAAGAAGAAATAAAAGAACAATGGCGCAACTATTGGTAGCCTGTCGTCCACTGATAGCTCTCTCTCCAGTTCCTTACGTATTAAATATCCTGATGCTGGGCATGTTATTAGCTAAGGCAACCAGCCAATGGCAAATAGCAGTTGCCAACAAGAGCTTCTTGAATTTGGACCCAGAAGGCAGAATGTTCGAGAAGTTCGTTCATTCAAATAGGAATCAGATATACGAGTATAACGCCTCCGCGTAAGGCCTCAAGTGCAGCTTGTTTGATTGTCGTAACAGAGTGCGAGAGGCGCGGCCTGCGGATGTCGGGATTCACAGAACAAAACCAGAGAGAGACAAAGAACGAAACGAAGAGGGAAATATAGGGAGCTTAACCAAGGACGCGCCCCCTTGGTACCTTATACTAGGATAGGAGAATGGGGAAATATTGATAAGAAGGATGGACGGATGGATGAATAACTTTCTTTAGGTCCGTCGGTGCGCGCAATTAGTGCGCAGCGGGCAAAAATGAGAAAATAATAGCCGAGGAAGAGCCGAGGAATAAAAGTGCGCAAAACGAAAAGAAGAGAGAATTAGAAAATCCACATGCCAATGGCTCGCGTGAGCATGATTTCCCGTTATTTCACTTTAGCATCGTTTTTCTTGCGCGCTGTGCTCATTCGAAGGGAGAACCCAGAAGAAGGCGGGGGCCACGATACTCTATGCTTCGACCAGGACCTTCTGGACGCGGCGATTTGGACAGCGTTCGTTGCGCAGTGTCAGTGGCCGTGTAATGGGAGAATCGTGTCCCGCAGCGCGTGTAGTCCGCGTATTCCTGCTTCGCGGTGTTTACCACGGGCGTACGCGCGAATCGGTGTCGCGCCGCTCTTCCTCGGCCATATGAAACGAACCCAGCGTGTAAGCAAGCGGCCGTGTACTGCTCGCAGCATTTATGGACGCCGTGCTGTGCACGGTGCCCCCCCCTCCGCCCTTCCCCCACGAATGCTTTCGTGCGCCAGGCAAACCTCGGTGTGGCGTTTCGAGAAAGGGCCCGCGTTTGAACACTGACTCCCCGTGCTGAATGCCCTTGATCGACTGACTTGTCGAAATGTTAGCCGGCTGCGCTGCAGTTCTTGTACGAAAAGCGCCGGTGTTGAAGGTCGCCGAGTGAACTGCAAGCCGTCCTGGAATTCGTTTTACCGGCCGTATTTCAAGGGGCGTTCGATGATTAACGATGCATGCGCGCTCTTTACCAAACGGCTGCAGTAGCCGGAGTTCACATCTGAACGGTTCGCGCGCATTTGCAGGCAATGTACCCGCCGTATGGCGGCTCAGTGGCTGTGGCGGTGCGCTGCTGAGCTGGAGGTTGCAGGTTCGAGTGCGGACCGTAGCGGCTGCATTTTGATGAGGTCGAAAAAAAAAGAGGCTCATTTATGAAAGTTATATGCATGTTAAGAAACCTCGGGGGTAGAAGTGAATCCGGAGCCCTCCATTGTGGTATCCCTCACAATCCACTGAACAGTTCCGAGACGTAAAGCCCTATAATTTACCTTAAATTTTACAAGCAAAGCTTATCGTCGGTGTTGGTGTTAAAGGAGCAAAGGAGCTGCAATCTGCGGGGTGTTAGATACGGGACCTTTTCCTGAGCCTCCTTCGAGTTCACCAGACCACATCGAATCGCGTCACACCTAATTAAGGAGCGCAGAAGCACGTCTACCACGTTCCCGAGGCGCGGCACGTCCAAACAAGTTGGCGTCCCCCACCTCGTGCGCCGCAGGTGGAGCTATTCACTGCTTGACTCTTCCCGAAAGTGTAGCGAGAGCCTGGCACGGTTCCAGGTAACGTGGGTCCCGAGGAAAGCTGCTTTGCAGCTCTGAAAGGTCGCTCGAACACAAACCGCCTCCCCCTATGCGCCTATTGTGACGGCGCTTGCAAGCCGCGAGGCAACGACGGCCGTAATGCACCGTGAAGCCCTGGGAGCAATCACCGCCCCCCCGTCCGCCTTTGTGAAGGCAGTTGCAGACCGGGAAGGCAATACCGCAGACAAATAATCCCTCGGGCAATTGGAGCCCAAGGAGTGACCCTCTGAGCCGAATCTGACGTACACTCACACGGGCGCCTACCATTGGCCGAAAATGACGCCACCTGAGCGGGCTCGACGATTGGCCGAACGTGACGTGACTTCGAGACGCCGAAGGTGTTAAAAGCCAGAGACCAGGAGCAGCAAGAGAGCATTCATCTCTTTCGAGCTTCTTGCCACGGGCCGCAGCGTCCGAGCTGCTGCCGGCCCGTAATAACTTTGACTGTTAATTTCTTCGTACTCTCACTGTAAATAATGTAAATAAACCTCCAGTTTTTCATCTCAAGGTCCTCCTCAACTTCGGCCAACTGCCGCACTCAACGGCAAGGTCCAATATCTGGGAGACAGCAATTGGGATTGTCCTCCAGATCCAACTGGGGTGCTTCAGAAGGAGAGCAACTGAATATAACAAGCATCATAAATACTGCGCTGCTTATTCAAATCACGGCGTTAAACGTGTTCCCATAACTCGATACATAGCAGCTTGCCGTATGCTTATAGCTGGCGCTATATTTCGTGCAAAAACACTTTGTGTACGCAGTGCATATGAATGTATAGTCTTCGTGCAAGTGTTTCTGCATCCTCCATGGGGCAGTTATGCTATGTGATATAGAATTTACTATTTTATTATTTTGTATTGTTTACGGATGGCCTGTATCTTTTATGTCTTGTATTCAGCTAAACGCAAACAAGTGTCCGGCCTCATGCACAGTACTATATCCCGCGGTCTACCCATGCTAACGTCTCCGACACGCACAATTACTATTTCAAGAAACGCATAATTCTAGAATGTCCGGCGCTCGCATAAGGTGCACTAAGATGTCTCGCTGTAGAAGAGAACTAGGCCTCCTCACGTTAGAATTGTTCGTAAGAGAAAATTCCCAGTCTGTCCTGACGCTTTACATGTCAATATCAATCGAAGGTGGCAGGCCAATAGCAAGCAGCACTTACGAACGAAGAGCTTTGGGAATTCGGCCCCTGATTAATATCCCTTTAGCCATGTGCACAATGAACAACACACAGTGTAGTGTATTGTAGGCTATATCTTTAACTATACGGTAAGCAATATGCGAAAATTTGCAAACGATCCACAACACAGATCGTTGAAAGTGGTACCTTCAGGAATGAAACCGTTCTTTGGACGGTAAATTAGTACGGAAGGTTGGAGTAAAAATAAAGAGACTATATAGCAAACCTTCATGTTTTTGCACAAATTGCAATAACCTAATTATGTGGTATGCTGATCAGTGCGAGAGGTAGGCAAGGATCGAGTTTCGCAGAAAGTTATTGTAGGAACCACCTTTGATCAATTGTAACGGTTGAAAATGAAACGCAAAACTTGAAGGGGGCATCTTTTATCTCCGGTCATTCACTCATTCATGCTTTTGCCTTTAGCTTCCAGCTCTCATTGTTGTCGTTATCGAGCATTTTGTTTTCTGTCGGTGCATATTTCGGCCTCGTTTTCAGTTCCTCAATCGCGTCGTGCAGGCAGCAAGCTCGATGCTGTGAATCGTATAATTCCGTGTGCAAGAAATGACAAGCTTGAAAGCATAAGCAGCAGAAAACGCATAGAATTGTCGCTGACCATGGTATGTGAGCCACAATTAGTAATTAATGAAGCGCAAAGCACTCAGCGTCGGACAGTGTACGTCACCGCATGCATGTAATCCTCTTAAAATCGAACCCCAGCAGGAGTGCCACGCGCAGCTGCATACTCAAAATAAATCGAATTTCTTTGATATTACTTGGCTATCTCCTATGTTCTTTTTTTGTCTGTGTATATTGTTCCATTTCATTTCGGAGCATAAGAAAGATTGCTAGACATCATACAGTGCACAAAAAAAAAAGTTAAGAGAAATGTAGAGAGATCCATGAAACTTGCATGCACCTGATGGATCTCCACACTGTGGGAGCGAAGCATCTGAAACACTAAAATGTTTGGGGGTGACCAGGTCATTGAGTGCATCGGGCTCAGTGGCAGTGAGCGCCTGACTTGTGGCAGCACTCTGACAAGTAGTGGAGCGCAAGCAATATTTTTATGCGCCATATTTTGACTCAATCGTGGGTCATATTTGACTCAATTTCCTATAGTTGATTTCTCTTGGCGATGCAGAATGTGCTCTGGCTGGCAAGAATACGGTGTAAGGGTGTTCGAATAGCGGAATTTCTTAATCAAATCAAATAGCGATGTTTGATAAACCTCACATAGGACTATCGAATTTAATATCCAATAATTCCTTATCTTCAAATGAAGCGTAATATAACGCTTGCTCAGTGTCCTTCTGGGAAAGGAAAAAGAAAGGGGGGGGGGGGTACGGTTTACACTGTTTGATACACGTAATCCAGTTGCACATGTACGGCCAATTGAGGAGATTGTAAATAAGAAACAACGGGGGGGACGGATGATGGCATCACGATAATGACAGCGATAAAATACGGGAACAGCACGTCAAAAGGTGTTGAAGGAGTTATGCGTAATATTACGCATTACCGGGCATCACAAAAATTTATAGAGGACGACAACGGAGTTCTAACTATACTCGCGGGCAACTTTCTGTGGCTATGAAGGGAAAGCTACGGAGGCAATGCGCACACAACCGAGAGCGCTTCTGAAAATAGTCTCGCGTTTTAATCCACGTTGGTTTAGGCTGCGGAAGAGAGAGAGGGGGGGATATAGGAAGGCAGAGATTTTAACCAGTCAGGAGTCTGGTTGGCTACCCTACGCTGGAGGAAGGGAGAAGGGGAAGAGAGAGAAGGGAGAGAGAAGGTGTAGGTACGTGTACGGACAATTCTAGAGTTACAGCCGCTCGCGCAAACCAGACGTTCTGAGAAAGCACAAAAGTGCCTTCACTGCCTTCTGAGCCGATGATTGGTGGGGACGGTGCTCTAGTACTGTCTGTTCACTCAGCGGACGATCATCTAATTTCCTCAATGTGTTCGACAAAGATTGTCTTTGTGCTTGAAATTGAGGACAATGGCACATTAGGTGGTCAATGTTCTCCTTGCATCCGCAAACACCACATGCAGGACTATGTGCCATTCCAGTTCCGTGAAGGCAACTGCAAGCCACAACCGACACAGAAGAGACGTTTCGCGTCGGTGCAGACCAGCCGGAGGTCTGAGTTGAAGCGACGGGTTTAGTCTGTGCAGTCTTGTGCGTCTTGTATGTGCGGTATTCCACTCTGCTAAGGAGATCGTGCGTGCTTATTAGCACACACTTATTATTATTAATAATAACCTTATTAGCAACAGTTTAATAAGACAGAACACACCGCTGAGTCTAAAGGCTTACTTATTTTGCTGCTTTTCTCTTCCGCATCTGGTGAAACGCGAAACCGTCGCACGTGGAAGGTGCGTCAATTCAGTGCCTGTTCCGAGCAACCAAAAGCGCTGTCAAACGCGGCCGGACGCGCCGTGGTTGCTCAGTGGCTATGGTGTTAGGCTGCTGAGCACGAGGTCGCGGGATCGAATCCCGGCCACGGCGGCCGCACTTCGATGTGGGTGAAATGCGAAAACACCCGTGTCCGTAGATTTAGGCGCACGTTAAAGAACCCCAGGTGGTCGAAATTTCCGGAGCCCTCCACTACGGCGTGCCTCATAATCAGAAAGTGGTTTTGGCATGTAAAACCCCATAATTTAATTTAATTTTTTAAAACGCGGCCGTACTACTTGGGGCGGTAACACATGTGCAGCGGCCGCGCGCCCGTAGCTTTCCCTCCATAGCCACGGTAAGTCGTCGGCGAGTATAAACATGCGATGGACAAAAGACGTAATTGAAAACTATGTAATCATTCTGACAGCCTTGAGCGCACATAAATATCCGATAGGAGAGTTTCATATCTCTCCTTGTCAAATTGTCTTGTACGATATTTCTGTGCGCCCAAGACTGTCAGAATGATTACACAGTTTTCAACTACGTCTTTTGTCATCGTACGTGTAGTTAGAGCTCCATTGTCGGCCTCTATAAATTTTTGTAAGGCCCTAACGGTCAGGGTGTTACCAATACGACAAGAAAACACCCTTAAAGGGGTAAACATTTTTAGTGAGCAGCATCGCACGTTGTCTTAAAGTATGCAAACGCAGTGAGATTGTTCAGGTAATTGGCTGATTTGTCTAACTTGAGATAATAAATCTTTGGGCAGTATAAAAGTGAGGCAACCTTGTTGACTTATTGATAATTATCAAGCAAATGTTAGCTACTTCATGCGTTACCTCAGCAACCGGTGTCCCTCGATAGCAACCGCAGTTTTTTCTTCCCGCAGAGACACATTGGAACAGTCGGCCACTTGCATCTCCTCGGTTGGGGGGTGAAAGGTGGCGCTGAGACAGTTACCGCGCTGCACTTAGCCCCACCTTTCAACCCCCAACCAAGAATTTCTCTCTCTCTCACTTGCGTCTCCTTTATCCCTGCAGTTACGCGATAAGCGCTGTTGTCTCTTATATTCTAACCAACAGAAACGAACATTGGACAACATTCAACAGCGAAATTTTGAGTGGAATACGAATCGAAAAAGAGAAAGAAGGCTGTTCGATTTATGTCCGAAATTCTGAATATTTGCAAGCCCCTAATATAATAGCGAGCTCGCTCTATCGAAAAGCACACGAGAGCTTTCCAAAGTGGAAATAAATATGACAGAACTATTTTCTTCTGCAAATTGAGTTTTTGTTTTTGGGCCGGATGGCCTTGTAGCAATGCTGTGATTGGGAGCTGGTTGATGTAACACCGTGACTATATGGGGGTTGATTCGTAACGAAACGAAATGCAGATTAGGCGCAGTTACTTTTGTGCCTCTCGGTCGCTGAGCTGTGCATTCACCATTACGCTACGAAGCAGCGCGCTATAGCCGTGATGGCCTGGCGTGCTAACTCCAGATGTTGGATGTTGGATGACGATGATGGCGCACACGGTGATGACACTTCAGTACACGCACAAACAGAGCACATGCGCACTCGTGCACGTTAATATCTACAGTTTCTCATTAAATTCGGCATCTCCATCTTTATTCAGGTTTGGCCAATGCGAGCCGACGAACAATTTACATAGCATGGACTGAACGCAAACAAGAAACAACCGCAGAGATTGAACTCCAACTTTTTTTTTGCACTTTTCCTGGATTCCGCCTTTCAAAGAGCTTAACACTGCTTGAGACAAAAGCGTATCTGGGCCGCCATGCTTGGGGCTCTTCAGTGAGGGGCAATGCGTTTCCGGCCGCGCTGGGCGGTCGAGGTTAATCCCCCGCACCCGCTTAGTATTCTTGCTTCACAGACGAATGCCTGGCCGGATATGTGGGCCTGGCTGATTTGCATATTGGCTTCGTGTGAAAATGTTCTTCAGTTTATTTTACGTGCTGAAAGGTTTACGGCACATCTTTTCGTTATTGCTGCTTTAATTTTTTCGTCCAGAGATTCTTCGCGTTGGCCTAATGGGCCATGAAGAACGGTGCGAAGAAAAACAGGTGCGAGAAAGAAGTGAGATTGAGAGTGGCAGTCCCGAAATGCGATCACAAAATGGAGGAAGGAGGATACTAGTAGGGGAAACAGCCAATATAACGAAACGTCGCTTGAAAATTGAACAGGCTAAAGGAACCAACGGGTACACTGCATCTGCGCGCCAGCCGGGTGAAAAGCTGTTGTAAACGTTCGGCAACTCTTTATTGACATAAAAATAAATATGAGCTACTCTTTATCGCCGTATGTTGGCAACGGGTGCTCTTTTTCACTCAGAAACTGAAGTAAAGATATAGTACGGTAAATATACAGGAGAGAGAGAGAGAGCGAGAGAGAGAGAGAGAGAGAGAGAGAGAGAGAGAGAGAGAGTGAGAGAGAGCGAGAGGGAGAGAAATAGAAGGCAGGAAAGGCAGGGAGGTTAACCGGACGCTCGTCCCGTTTGCTACCCTGCACTGGGGGAAGGGGTATAGGGATGAAGAGAGACAGAAAGAGAGCACAGTTTCGCGCACAGTGGAAGGTCCGCACCGAGTTTACACACGGTTCCCAAGACCTGTATACAGTACAGCTGCATTAATAGTCGTGATGCTTTTTAATTTCCTTCGCTACGCAGTGGCACCACGCAGTGGCTTGTCCTTCTATTTAAGTGCTTGGAAGAAGTCTAGCGCGATCGACACGGTGGATTTGAATTTATTACTTTAAGGCAGTTTGTGGATATCGCATAGCTCTTCTACCTGACTTGCGCATACGAATTCGAGCTGCCTGCAGCCACAGCGACAAGTACTGAAGTGTGAAGAACCCTAGCAGAAAGAAAAATAATTCTAGAAAATAATTATACGGAACCCATGCGCTGTGAACACAGTGGCTACAACGAGTACGGCCATACAGTGAGAAACGCAAGTACGACGAGTACAAGTACAAGGTAAGACGTGCTTAACAGCTGAAAAAGAAAACGGGTGCGTCAGAGTAAGTTTTCTACTCATTAATCTCATGAAGAATGAATAGCTTCTTAAACAAGTGCCTTTGTTCAATCAGATCAAGCGATAAAGCACGCGGTCAAGATAAAAGCAAAATAAAAGTACTGGTTTTACCACCTCTTACCGGTGGGATCTATTTGCGTGCAGTGTGGTGACGAGATCACTCTAAGTGACTGGCTTTCCTCAGGCGCTCAATGCTGAAGAGTGGTCCGACGGCAGGTAAAAATGCATATTTTCGCAGAAAACATTAGCATTTAACTGTGTCGCTGTGTCGCTGTGTCGCTGTAGCAGCGCAAATGTCTGGCAGGGATAGCCAAGGGTGAAATCTTTCAAGTTAAGCACCACTTGTCGACGCTTGCCTTATTCTTATCAGCAGATGCGCGCACTCGAGACTGTGCTAATGTAAAAGGCCACCGGATTCGTAATGCAGTTAATCTTCTGTTTCTGGGCGTCAGCCTTAACAAGCGGTATGGCGACGGACGCTTCAGAGCCAAGAAGGCATGGGTGTACACACTTTGTCCCAGGCAGCCACTTCGCGCCCATGCTGAGACTCCACACTGCGGTGGTGACTAGCCGTATTCTCTACAAGCTGCCACTGATAATAGAGGCAACTAGAGTGGTTAGAAGCACTGCACAGAAAGGGACTTCGCAAAGAGTGGACGACCCTCCAGTAGCTTCAAATCAACACATGGTAAACGATGTTGAGAATAGTGTTTCCTTATGGCAAGCCGATCGGAGTGATACATAAAAGAGAGTTCGACGTCTGCTGATTGCTTCTTTCCGAAAGATGGTTTTGATGAATATCTGCTGGCGCGCCCGTGTTACAAACGTTAGAGGCGCTTAGGTGGAGCAGTTGACCAACTGCGCCAGGCTAACCCCGCCTGTTGCACTAAATCCACCACGAACGCCACCAGGACACCAAGGCTCATTCCAGGACATGTATTATCAGCTAATGACTTATAAATTGTCAGCATACAGATTCTGCGGCTACTTATTTACGTTCGTTTTAGCTAAGCCAGTTTGTGCAGTTTAAATCCAGGTGTCTGTGCCAATAAAGATACAAAATAAATTGTGTAGAAGTGTTGGAATTCACTGCCCTGATAAAGCCCACACGCACTACTTGCTTACACATAAAAAAAACCAATGTGTGCTTTCGGTGAAATCTACTGATATGCTTTTGTAAATTTAGTTTTCATCTGCCGTATACGCACACACACACACGCACATGCACGCACACACGCAAATTGTGTGTTCCAGTTCCGCGCTTCAGCGTTCACAGCCACGCGCTGAAGACGCCGCCTAGCCACGCAATTCTAAAATTATTTACATTCGTGGAGTCTTAATGCCTGATGGCACTATGCTCTCAAGAACATCGGTAGGCTGTGGCGAAGCCCCATACAGGAATACAACCGGCACTTGCAGGCCCGAATTATGTTCGCCTACATGCTTTCGCTGTAACAGGGTGAAAAAAGAGAAATATAAGAGAACGTGGAGCGGCGTGTGGACACCTTGCGTGAATAATACCGCCATCCGAAGCTGAGAACAGCATTTGCTTAATTTAATCAGTTCGCAACAGTCTTATTGCAGTTCAAGTATACGAATACTCTCGCAGTAGGACGAGACGGCTATAACTACGCACGTAAATAAAAATCAGAAGGAGTTGTGCCACTAATTGGGCAGTATTTTTTTAATGTGAAGCACAAAGCTATAAAGAAAATATGGTGGAAACATTTAGGAAGAGTGCCATTAAATTTGTCGCCGGGCATCAGGCGCCCTCGCAAACGGTGCAGTTCCGCACCGACCAAGCAGGCGAGAACAGCAATAGTGGCGAAACAAAATGGCTCATTGCACAGCGCTATCCGTATACCCAACGGTGGCAGTACTGGACTCAGGAGCAAACAACACACGCACGCGACTGTCGTATGCAGCAAGTGCGATCCGCCTAACCCTTTGCGAAAGCTTTTTCGAGGCACCACCAACCCCGTCACGAATGCGAAACGAGCACATGCTGCGCCATGTAACGCACAAAACGCGCGCGCGCGCGCGTTTTTTGCACTGCATCCCCGCGTGCTATGCTCGTGCGCGGGTAGTGGGGAGTACTCGCGCTATGCCGGCGGCACCATGTCCCCTGAGATGGGCGGCTAGGCTGGCCCAATAGACCTGGCATTTAATTAACGCCATTAACGAGCAGTACCAGCCCCCGGTGTTGATTGTCTCGACGTCGTTTTCTATTTCCCGCGCGCGGGCATTACTTGCTTTTCTCTTCGCAGCGCCCACGCTTGCACCAGCGGTCGCAGCAACAACGCCCAGTTGGGAGTTCGCAACAGCCACCTCGTTGGACGCCTGCGAGGGACTGTCTCGGTGCTGTCATGACCCCGTCTCTTTCTCTCAGCTCGTTCGACAACAGTCGGTTCAACGGCGGCGCGCCTGGCGTTGTCTGTTTCCGTTCCCTTTCCTAAAACACTTCTTCCCGGGGGAAGAGATGGCAACCTGCATCCCTGGCGTCCGCTTTCCCTAACCTGCCTGCTACGGCCCGCAGCGTTACTGCTGGCTTTTGATGTATTATGCAGAGCAGTTAGCATCGAAACGAGCGCACCGACGTTTCAACGGACTTCTTTGTTCTTGCCTTGCGATTATTTTCAAGCGCAAGTCACCGTACTTCCTTCCCTTTCGCCACTCCCACTCGACCGCTTGCGTCCTCTCCATCCCCTCAGGACCAAACATTGGCAAATTTCCGCACGGGACGCGCGGGTGGGTACCCTCGATGGTACGCTTTCACTTTGTTGTTCGCAATGTGTCAGTGTACGCGTGTCATCATGGTCCTCGCTCGAAAGTGACGCAGAAGCTCGAGAGTGGACATGTGGACAACGCGTGGTGGCTCATGTGAAAAAGGAGGTTGTGCTTGAGGCGCCTGAAGGCTAACCTTTTCTTTTTCTTTGTTTTTTTTAAAGTATAGAAATTATAAATATTGTCACTTGCCGGCGCAACGACGAAATTAGTCGTAGTGTTGGTCGCCGTGAGAAAATTTATAATCGCTACACTATCGCTTCATTTTGCCAGAGGTTTCTTCGTTAAAAGCTTTACACACTCCTCCCCCCGACCCGCCTTCCCCTTCTTTTACAGCGAAGCTGTTAAACCTAGTTGGTCGAGATTTTTCGTGTCCGTCAGCAAAAAAAAAAAAATCTCCTTTGGAATCGGGTGTACAACAGACAGCTCAATATTCATTTCAATAAAGAAAAGCACAAAACAAGCGTCAAAACCACACGATGGATGATAAGGCGCCTGTGAACAATGCGAGGCACGTTCCTTCTCCCCGCATGTGTTTGCCGGTAACGAGTACGGTTGCACAAGCTGCTCCGGTGGGAAAGGGGCAGCAGCAGCATAAGAATCAGTGGGTGACGTCACCAAACTTCATACATAAAAGGAAGACTTGCTTAGCAACCCATTATGTTCATTGCAAGACAGCTATGGGTAGAGCACGCAAAGTTGAAATCCCCAAAGAGCAGCGTGAATACGATGAGCGTCGAGGAGTGCAAAATCGTAATGCTCAACAATGTTGTCATGCTAAGGTTAGGCAGAGGAATTAAACACTTTATAGACAGCATTTGAGTGATTTTCTAACAGCTTCGCTGGCCATCCAATTTCGCAGGGGCGGATGACGAGTCTTTTTTTTTTCTCTCTCAATAGCCACTAGCCTCACGGTGTTGCGTGCTAGCGCTTTTCTACATCGAAGAAACAAAAAGTGCACAAAATTATATTTCTTTGTTATTTACTTGCTTTGAAAGCAGATATGCATGTGATAGGAAAAGGAAAGGGAGGAGCAGGCTGGCAACTGCCACCGAAAGGGGCAGAACGCCAGCCTACTCTTCAGAAATACAGAGCCGGAAGACAGGAAGGAGGATGGGAAAGAAAGAGCAACAGGTCAAACTTACAAGAATAAAGTAGAGCACACAGTACGGGTCACACACAGTAGGGCCGGTCATGAAATGTATCGACTGTGAGAAACATACGTGCCTACACAATTTACAGCGCATAGCGGTATTTTTAATTTGGATTACACAGTTGTTTCCAGAATTGCATCACGAGGGCCGCACGCACTAGCACAGAGTGCACTGAACACTTGCTCGCTGTTAGCCGACGCCGCAACTCCGCGCCGGTGTGAGCTGATGATGATGGATTAATTTTGGGGCGCAGAACGGGCGATAGGGCAGCAGCACTGTTTACTTTTGCCATTCCTTCAATCTTATCTTGTAAGCGATGTCCTGTGTCCGGTGATTTAGCATAGCGCTTGAAAAGATCTACGCGCGAACATACGTATGGCTTCCTTTAAAGCATGGGAAAGTCGACTTCCCCGCAATTAGATAACGCCTGTGGAGAAACATGCTTCCTTCTGTGCCTTCGTTTTACAGGTCTCGGTGCTGTTGGAATCCGCGCATGCGTGCGTGCAAGTGAGACTCACGGGCCCACAATAAAGCGCTAACCGGCTACAGCTGTCGTGTGTGGATGCTGCTCCTGAGTTTTCAGCGTGTAAACTGTCACATGTGATAAATCTATCTCCTCCTTTCTTTGCGTCAGTTGGCACTTTAGTGATGCCTAGCTTGAGAAGCATTCAGTCTATCATATTGCTAGTCGGTGTCCTCGAGACCTCTTGTTTACTTTTTATGCGGCGCCCTATATTCATTTGCATGTTTTCGAAGCAATGAGATCGCAGACGATCTAAGAGCCTCGTTGCCTAAGAAACGCTTTAGTTATTCGCAAGGAGCGCGTTATGGTAACGCGCTCATAAAGCGTTGTGTTGAGCACGGAGACTCTCTGTCTGCCTCTTTCTTTTTTCTTCAGCTTTCCGGAAATTACTGGGGGCGTATTCCCAGCAGTGTTTGTCATCGTTTGAAGTAACGTCGTAGCTGGCGATTACACGCCACGCTGTCGTTATTCGAAACAGCGACGTTCAATTTTCGTGTTGTGCTTCATTAATCTGATCATGGGACGTTGGTAAAAAGGGAGAAAAAAAAATACGCGTTTAGATTTTACAGAAGTGTATACGCAAAGGTAGGCACACATATCGTGGGCGCCTTATTGTCGTTCTTTGCATCACGCGATAAAGCCGTCATCGCCATTCGCCTCTCACTGATTGGTAACTCGCATGGAAAATTTAGAGCGCACGGATTAAGCACGGATTTTCTTAAGTTGGGGACACGAGAACCCTGAAATGCTCTGCGGCGACTATGAGAGCCGCCGGGCGCGACAATGTTTTGGATGGCTTCACTCTCTTCTTGGTTGCCTCGGCTTAATACGCAAGATGCAGTGACGTCGGAATAAGAAGAGTAACGGAGGCCATGAATTCCCTTAATAAGTATGCGAAGCCGCATGTCTTTCTTTCTCCCCGTTGTACTCCAGGCGAATGTGCTGAACTGTAATGTGGAAACATGGGCTAGTTGGTGATTAATCACCAACTGGTGATTTCCTTTCTGGTGAAGCAGCGCACTGACACGGACACAGTGAAGACACACAACAAAAGACGACACTCGCTGCACTCGCAACTATTTTATTTCAGAACACATACTTCATATTTATATACCTGCGCACCCTCGGCCGTCAAAGAAAATCAAGGCAAGATTGAAGGCACTTTTTTAAAATCATTTGCCCACGCATACTCAGGCGTCAAATATATGGCACCTATCTATCATCGTATGCAATCCTATCGTACTTGTTGCACCCCTAACAGACATTTTTATTACACGATTTTTGGAGGTGAGGTTGCCTTTTTGGAAGTACACAAAAAATAAAGAAATAAGAAAATGTGTAATAAAAATGTATGTTAGCGGTGCAACAAATACGATAGGATTACACACCATGATAAATAAGTGCCGTATCTTTGACGCCCGAGTATGCGCGGGCAAATGATTTTTAAAAAATGTCTTCAATCTTGCCTTGATTTTCTTTGACGCCTGAGGGTGCGTAGGTAAATAAATATGAAGTATGCATTCCGAAATAAAATAGTTGCCAGTGCAGCGAGTGTCGTCTTTTCTTGTGTGTCTTCACTGTGTCCGTGTCAGTGCGCTAATTTACCAGAAAAGTATGATGTCCTGAGCTGTGTCATATGGTAAGTCTTGTACAGTGAAAATTCTAAGGTCGTAGCATGGGAGGATACGACGCGTGTATATGATAAAATTTAGAAAGCCCATAATTGCGGCAATGCTAAAAATACACTGCTGAGAAGGAAAAATGGAGTTGGTACTACAGTTTGGGCGCTCACCGTTAGCCACTTTCTAGCGAGTTAACTGGCTGATATCGTTGGACATTGACAATGAGACAGGAGCGGAACGACAAAACGTTTTTGACGATGACGACCAGCCAACAGGCGGTATCAGCATGGCCTAATTAGGCATCAGAGTACCCCCGCTTCCTTTCAGCCTCCTCGCCTACTACTTATTTCTGTCTCAGCTACGCAGGTGGCTTGTATAGAATAAACAGCTTCTGTAAACATTTTTTCCTGTAGGGAACAACAACAACAACAACAACAACAGCAGCAGCAGCATAAGCAAGCGAGCAGCGCCCCCGCCGCCACCGTCGTCGTCGTCAGGGTTGTTGTTCAGCAAGACAACGTCGGAAGTGACAGTTTATATTTCTCACTTACTACTCTATCTCATTTCTTTCTAACATCTTCAGTGATATCTTTTCCTACTATTGGGCCTCCTCAGTACTTTCTTCCCTTTAGTTGATATGCAGTGGCGGGGCCGGAGTGGAAATCTTACACTTTGCCTATTTACCCTTACTATCTCTCTCTATATATTTAATTTAGATCTAGAAGCATGGCAAGGCAGGCTATGTCAGAGCCGGCTATCCAAAAATCCGACATTTGTCAGTCAAGCAACAATAAAAAAGGGGAAAAAAGAATATGTCAAGAAAAATGAGACATACACGAACACAAGCGCACGAAGAATGCCTTCACGGGTACGAACAGCGAAATCGCAGCCCAATAACTATGGAACGTCGCTACAGCTATAACTATGTATAATTGTAGAAATATTGCTCAGGAATGAAGGAGCCTACACAAGTCTCTTCCTACATACACGGTGAGCTGCAGCATTGCTAGCGCGACGTCCACTCAGTTTGTTTCATCGTTCAGGAGCGAAATCATTAGGGCAAATGGTGTCCGCTGGAATAACCGTTGTTTAGTTGTGCTGCCGTTCTCAGGGCTGCCGTTCTTAGGGCTGCTGTAGGAAACGTTGTCTGAAAGACCTTCTTGAACTTACGAAGTTGGCTGTTACTTTATGGTGTCGTGGAATATAACACTGGTACTTGGACCTGACCTAACCCTTCTCTATGAATAGATGCAACAAACTGCTGATGATGTAAAGGGAATTATAGAAAAAAGAAAATTGGCCGAACCAGCCGTGATTGCTCAGTGGCTATGGTGCTGGGTTGCTGAGCACTAGGTCGCGGGATCGAATCCCGGCCACGGCGGCTGCATTTCGATGGAGGCGAAGTGCGAAAACACCCGTGTACTTAGATTTAGGTACACGTTAAAGAACCCCAGGTGGTCAAAATTGCCGGAGTCCTCCACTACGGCGTGCCTCATAATCAGAGAGCGGTTTTGGCACGTAAAACCCTATAATTTAATAATAAAAAAATGGCCGGCGCTTACACTTCTTAGTAATGCGATCTTTGAGGGCGGCAGCTGCCTGATTTCAACAACAGGCAACCGCATACAGAACACGCAGTGCCGAACGGAGGTGGTACACAGCGCGATCCGCCGATATCGAGCCGGCGCTCCGGCGACGCGCCATCGCGCCGTCACCGCCGCGGAGAGGTGGTGGCCAAATCGAAACGCGCCAAGCGTCTCAAGGCGTCTCATGCCCGCGATAAGTTCATAAGGGCGTTTGAACATCGCTTGTCGATACATGCGTCCGTGGCTCAATAGTCTCAACATCCGACTTCTGCGCTAGAGGTCCTGTTTTCAAATCCTGCCGTCGGATAATTTTAATAATGAATATTACGTATTACACAGCACATTGTTGAAAATAACGAGTTTACCAAACCACAAAGCCGTATGAAGCCAGAAGGACGAAATTTAGGCAAATCCATGTACTGCCCATATTTCCCATGCTGGTACGACCGCTCCAACTGCAGCTCCCATAGGCACTAGCGCCAGAGTTCCCTCTAGTAATTATTATATGAAACTCTATGGAGAAGGGGAGAGAAAGGCTCACGCCGCGCGCGAGAGGTGGCAGCAGGAGCGCGGATGATGACCTTGGTTACGACGAGGCCGACGGTGACGCGAAACGCGGGAACGGGCGCCAAAGAGCTTGCCTCTAAAATGACCGGCTCACTGCCATCGAGTCAAGATTGGAACAAAGGTAGCAGGCTTTGACGAGAAGGCTTCCTCATGTCAGCTTTCGTCTTTTTCGTTGGCCGATAAGCTGTCTGCCTTCTAACATGGGCATTGTAAAAAAATTACAGCATACTCTTTCAGCTGTGGAAGACTGACCTCGGCAACCGCTCACAATAAGCTAATCTAATTCTGCATGTAATCTCTGAAGATTATAAGGAAAACGACAGGGACTTCCCTGATATAATTAATGACAAAATAATAAAGAGGTGCTTGAAACATAAACAGTAGCTGTACAACTAATCCCTAGACTGGGCAGATGTGCTGCCAATAAAATGCGACCTATAATACTAAAGCTTCTGGATTTCCGAGATAAGGCGAAAATACGCAAAAATTGCTACAAATTAAAGGAAAGAAAGCTTGTGGTGTGGAAATAGTTTCCTCACCATGTTCGCGACATCAGGAAGTACGTGTGGCAAGCAGCTAAGGCAATGAAAGTGGCAGGTGAAAAAGGTAATTCTTGTATTTGACAAGTTAAGAAATAACAACAAATTATGCGGAGAGGATGAGGGGGAGAACTGGTATTCAGCCTATTAAACGCAATCCTCAATAATAGAAAAACGACAAAAAAAAGTAAATAAATGAAGAGGCAGAAATTCGCGCGTTGCGTCCGTGCAACATCTACACGCGCCCAAAGTTCGCAAACAGTAACGCTCGCAACATTCTTGACAAGTTAACCTTGCTACAATCATTTTTACGCAGCATTGTACCCAACTTTGTCACGCTCACCGAAATGTGGCTGTCAAGTGACGTCAGGCACTTCCAGACAACGGTGTCTAATTATGCAATCTTATGTAAAGACAGACCTACACGTGGGGGTCCCTTCTTAATAAGAAAAGATATTGATTTCACTGTCCTTCCCCAAGTAGAACGAGTGGGAGCTGTGTTTTGTAAAATGCACTTCACTGCTGCGTTTATCGGAGTACCTCGTCAAACATCGAGGTTTTGCATTCTCTATACGCATACCAGCTCTTTCATGTTTTTACAAGTATGGTTTCATACTGGTTGGCATTTGAACCTCCCGGATATCGACGTGCGCACGAGGCAGCATCAGTAACCTTCTTCGTACATATCTTTTTCATAGTATGCTAACACTTGACCTCTCTCAAATCATTAAGCAGCCCGGCCGTTTGCAGAGGTGTTCCTCAAGTATACTTGGCCTGTTGTTTGTCAGCCACCATTCTCCCTCTGATAAAGCCAACGCT
Source organism: Dermacentor variabilis (assembly GCF_050947875.1). NCBI lineage: Eukaryota > Metazoa > Arthropoda > Arachnida > Ixodida > Ixodidae > Dermacentor > Dermacentor variabilis. The sequence goes on from NC_134571.1 coordinate 101,186,458, forward strand.
GAATTATTAGGTGGCATATCGGACCACAAGATAGCATTGTGTTCCATTCCGGTGCGTGGCAGTATAAAGCCTTCCAAATCTGTTCTAACTTTTCTCGATTTCAAAAATGCTGATTATATTGGCATACTCCGACCACCTGTCACATGAATTTAGTTCATCTAAGCAGCTTGCTAGCCAACCGGATGCTGATATTGTCGCTGCGGAAATTTCCAGAAGGTGTATCCCATTATATTTCTTACGGCACAATAACCAAAACAAAGAAAAAAGTCAATGTATAGATAAATCACTACGTTATTAATGCAAAAGGCAAAGTAAAGCGCCTAAGAAAATTTGATAAACGAGCACCGAATTTTATAACTAGAAAGAACTTTTCGGTAGCTATCAGAATGAAGTAAAAAATAAAGGCAACCATAAATAACTACATTTCTTTCACATTACCTAATTTTCGAAATGACGCACCACAAGAAGTTTGAAGCTAGTTAAATCCTAAAAATCGGAAAGTCAATGCAATGTCCCCTCAAAGTAGAGACAAAGCTAATTTATGTAATAATTACGTTAAGTCAGTTTTCACTTCAGACGATGACATCCTACTGCATCGAGGTACGTAGTGCCAACTACATAAACCTCTTCACATAGCCAAAACAGGTATTTTAAGCTTTTTGCTGAAATGAAACATCAAGAAACAACCAGTGCCTGATAATATACCGAAGGAGTTTCTCAACCGGTACGCCGAATAGGTAACCAGATATCTGTACATAATTTTCTACAAATAATTAACATGTTCCTTGCCTTATGAGTAGAAGATGGCACAGGTTATAGCGATTCACAAATCAGACAGGGAAGCTGATGTCGCCGACAATCGCCCAATATTTTTAACAAGCACATTATGCAAATTATTAGAGCGCATTATTTCTAAACAGAACGCATTTTGGCGCTATCTTAGCACGGGTTTCGTAAAGGCCTTTCCACCGTTACACATTAACCGAATTATTACATGACGTCTCTTTGGCCATGGACTAACAAACGCAGGTCGACTTCAATGCATTTGACTTTTCTAAAGCATTTATCCGGGTATCGCATCAAAAACTAATAAAATAATTACGGGTGACAATAGGTAAAGGACCATTTACAGACTGGATTAGCGCGTACCTAACCAACCGGACACAGGTTGTAAACGTAAATCAGCAAAAATTTCGAAGTAACTGAAGTTACATCAGGAATGCCGCAGGGCAGCGTCCTAGCTCCGATCTTACTCCGTATTTTTATTGATGATCAACTTTCATCCATCAGAACTAACATAAAGCTTTTCGCTGATGATTTCATCATTTTTAAAGAAATTACCTCTCTTTCCGATCATATTGTTCTCAACAATGCCCCAATATCAGTGTCATTATGGTGCGCGAAATTGCAGATGACTTTAAATGTAAGAAAATCAGCTTTGCTAAGAATAAAACGTAAACAAAATATATCAAAATTTTTCCTAAACCATTGTAGGCTCGCAACTAACTACAGCCAAACAGCACAAGCGCCTTGGATTAGTGATTTCAGATGACCTTATATGGGAGACATACGTAAATTGCGTTACATCGTCCAAACTAAATAGGTTATTCTTTATTAAAAGGCGACTCTGATCACCGCCACGTAAAACAAATATCTTAGCGTGCAATACTTTTATTCGACCTATACTCGAATATGCTAACGTAGTCTGGTCCTCGGCTACAAATCATTTAGTTAACAATTAAGTTAGAAGGGGTGTAAAGAAAAGCCGTTAAGACAGTCTGTCTACAACAAATGTGGTTTATTCGATCCATCCTTGCAATTATTGAAGGAGCTCGACTCCTAAAGTTACGCAATCGCGCTAAATTCGCACGCCAAGAAATGCTGTTCCGATTTCTTCATAGACAGCTTAACATCGACAGTTCAAGGTTTATATCTAAGTCTCAAACTGTACAATCGCGCCGCCACAAGCATACACTAACCTTACAAGAATGTCGTTTCATCACAAACTGTTTCAAATACTCTTTCTTCTCGCGGGCAATTAGAGAATAGAATAGAATACTCGAATTATAATTAAGTGTAACAATTTGAATAATTTTTTATCATTGCGTGTATATCACATACGTGCCACCCACAGTTATAATATTGTGTGCTTTTATCTTGTACTAGTGTACTTTTATATGTCTTGCGTACTTTACATAATTTGATCATTAGGTGCTGTATGTATGGACGTAATGTTTCCGCCAGATGACTTTTGCTCTCATCAACTCCAAATAATATTATGCAAGATCTGCAACTGCGTGTTGACACTTTCTTTATCTGTAATTTTTTTCCAGTTTTGTTTTGCCCTTCCTGCAATGGTCCCCATTAGGATTGGTAGTATGTAATAAATGAAATAAATAAGGGCCACACGACTGAGAGATCAGTTCGTTAAAGAAAGTAGCACAATGTAAAGAAGATAAAACAGTACTGTATTTTATAGGCAGTCTGTAAGATTAGCCTCCACTAAAAATACCACGAAGGGAACTCATGGCACGCGTCTGCTTGTCAGATAATGATCAGAGTCCAGCACTTTTCTCACTCTGAGAGGACGTCTGCAAAGGATGCTCAAACTCTCATGACGCACCCTCGAGGCGCTAAGGTCACCGACATCGGCGAGGTCATTATGAACACGCTGGTTGTTATCAGATTTTCAAAAATACGCAGGCTTGGTCAGTACTTGAAAGGGAGACCATCTGGCGATTCCGAGCGCTTGTCGCTCGGTTTCTTCCGCCAGTACTTAAGCTATTCGCCTTGCGTATAAGATAGGTACGGCGCTGAGGTAGAGGGTTTCATTTTCGCCGCTTGTCTGAAATTCGCCCTTTCCTCAACTTTTTGCCGACAAATAGGTAAAGGACAGAGCCGAAACGCCAAGCTCGCTATAAGTGAAGTCCGCAGAAGTGGTGGTGCACGAGTCTGACAAGGTGAATGGCGTCATGCAAACAGGTATAGCTTCTTAGGGAAGAAAGGAGTATTTCCGCAAGTACTGTCTGTTGCAGTGTCTGAGAGAGAGAGAGAGAGCAAATGATAACTGAAAGGTAGGGAGGTTAACCAGGACTGAGCCCGGTTGGCTACCCTACACTGGGGAAAGGGAAACGGGGACGGAAAGATTAAAGAAAGAAGAGAAAGTCCACCGGGGATATCGTGCAGTCACTCAGTCCGGATCACAGACGCTGACTCAATCCTGTATCTTTCAAATATCGGAGCAGCGCTTGTGTGGCCTTTTGTAGCTGCGAAATGCGAGGCCATGGTCCCAAGATCTTGTTGAAGGTGAACGGTTTTCTATCTAACTAGTTGAGAGCTGTGCAGAGATCTTGTCTTTCATTTTCAAATGATGGGCAGTAGCACAGTAGATGGTCTATAGTTTCTTCGACACCGCAGGCATTGCACTCGGCGCTATCAGCCATTCCAATTAAAACCGTATATGCATTCGTGAATGCGACGCCCAAGCGTAAGCGGCACAGCATTGTCTGATTTCGAAAAGAAGTGACGAACCGAATCTTTGCTAAGCAATCAAGCTTGAAGTGATGACTCTCGAAGCGATAAAAAGCTAGTTTCCTCCCGTGCAAGACCGTGCTGAGTCTTGGAGCCATAGAAACTGTGTAAGGAAAGCATTAAAAGCATTTACTCCAAAGTGACATATCACGTAAAACCTGTACATGAATATCGGTTCAGATTTCTGGGCTGAAATATAGGTTATGTGACAGGTAGGCTATTGAAGGTCATACTTCGCAATCTCTTCCACCCAGAAAGCTTGTTCAACACTTTGCGGACAAGACATAAAAGTACTTGAAGGGAATGTTTATCTTATATTTAAACGTGCAAAATACACCGATAATGAGCATATTCAACGAACAGAAAAACATATCTTTCGCGGAAAAGTTGAGGGTTTTGTTTGTCAGAAACACCGGGCAGAACATTGGAAGCGAGCTTCACCGCAAGCCGCCCTTGGTTTTATGTGGAACTTGTACAGACAGCTCTCGTCGGATGTGAAACAGAAGTGTACGTATGTTGCGTTTCCCATACATTACCTGCGGCATACTATTGCATACGTGGATTTTGCATCGGTTTTACTTCTCTAACCGTGGTTTCAAAAGAAAGTCAGACGCGCTGCAAACTTCGGCCTTCTTCCTCGTGCTCAGTTCCAGCTCTAGCCCAGCAAGCCTTCGAAAAGGTACCTTACGATAACCTAATACTTAAGCTTAGAAACTGTGGCATTCCGGAATTACTCGTTTCTTTTGTCCCAGAATACTTAGTCTATCGCAAGCAGTTTGTGAATGTGGTCGACCAACCTTCGGCCTGCATTCCAGTCACATTCGGAGTACTGCAGTGCCGTGTATTGGGCCCCTTGCTATTCCTGTTGTACAGTAATGATCTTGTTGACGTTGTCAAGCTAAGTGAACAAGTACGGCTACTTTCGCACGATTGCACTCTAGCAAAATCACCTGTAGTGGTGACCAAAATAACCTGAACGGGCACACTTAGCTAAACATCCTAGATTGATGCAGAAAGGGGGAGGGGGGGGGGTTGATTCTCAAAGAGAAGAAAGTGTTTTTCTACCTATATCTCGTAAGAAAGCACCGCTCTCTTATACATACAAGTTAGGTCCCCTCCGCCCCCCCCCCTCCCCTGAACAAATTACTATCCAATACTTAGATGCCACTATGACTAACAACCTGTCTTGGAACTTTCACATTAACGACGTATGTGCCTCCGCGTTTCGCGGACTGTATTTCTTAAAATACAAACTTAGAAAGGCTTCACCATATGTTAAACTTCTAGCCTATTATGCTTTAATTAAACCAAAACTTAGGCACCACTGTACTACCATAACCCCTGCTCTCAGTGTAACATAAAAAAGTCTTGAACGAATCGAAGGACAGGCTGTCCAATCTGTGTACAACAAATTTTCGACCTTCGACTCTCAAATTAAACTAAGGAGATCTAATGAGATTCCATCGTTTGAATTTCGTAGCAAAATAAAGCTAGAATTTTTATCCCAACTAGTCAACAACAAACAAGCACTCGTCCCCTCAGTGTATATATTCTCTCTCTCTTTTCATCCCTATGTAGCCCTTTCCCAACTGCAGTGTAGCAAAGTGGGCGTGCGTCTGGCTAACCTCCCTACTTTTGCTCTCCTCTACTTATCTCTCTCTCTCTCTCTTGCCCGAACTAACA